>NC_057809.1:294283932-294298631 GCF_018294505.1 Triticum aestivum
GCCCCCACAACTACCGTCCCCACCCCGAGCCCCTTCCTTCGCACCGGCGAACTCCGGCGAGCTCTCAAAAATCGACTGACCCAATTTTGAAATTTAGTCTACTGTCATTTAACTAGTGTGGAATATAAAAGGGGGAAACCATAAGTATTGCGAGTATAGTGTTGAGCGCGCCCTAGCGGATCTGAAGGTGCAAACCAGACAAAGGAAACTTCGCAGCCAATGTTTGCTTTCAACTAACAAGTAAGTGATGGACAAGAAATCAGACAAAAGTAGTGGCGATCTATTTTCTTGCTGTGATAAATAAGTTGAGAAGATACGAAAGAGTACCACCTCTGGTGCGGCGCCGTGTATGCATCCACCGAGAATTTGACAGTGCTGCAGCAGCGATGGCTGTCGGCAGCATGGAAGCAAATCTAGGAGGGTAGACGGTGCCGGCGGGGCGCGGTGGATGAGACGGTCGTAGGATCGGCACCGGCAAGGTGGACGACGACGGGGATGAAGCAAGAGGACGGGATGCAAGGATCCTGGTCCGAAGTTGTTGATGAGAGAGGTCGATCTCTTATAATCGACGATGGCGTCGGGGTATCAGCTCCGACATGGTGGAGGAGGACAGCGGTGGATCGGGTGGCGGATGGAGGAGGCTGGGGTGGAGATGCTATTTTGGCGCCCATGGAGTATGAATGGGGAAATGGAGGGAGAGAGGAAGGGGGCCTTCAGGGTGCGCTTGTCTCAAATGTGAGGAAATTTACAAACATAGCCCCCTTTTAAAATTTCCTACATCACAACAATATTAGTCGGTTGGGGATAGGACGGTAATCTCGCATACACCGAATATTTGCGAACGAGAGTTTGTTTTGGTGCCCACCGTGTATGAATCGGGGAGGGAGTTGATTTTGGCTGAGGAGACACTATGTTTTGGCGCCCACCGTGTATGAATCCGGGTGAGAGGCGGTTATGTCACGTTTGAGTGAAATTACAAACCTACCCCTATTGAAACCTATAGAAATCGAGCCGATAGGCTTTGCATGTCATGGATAGGCAGTAATTTCCATCTCGCAGATTTTGGTTTCGGGCGGTTACTGCGAATTTCCCCACTTCGTTCAAATTTTTGCAGAGCAAGAGTGCACGTTTACCATGCCAACTCACCCCGAATCTAGTTTTTATTCTATTTTTGTTCGGGCAGGATCCATTTTCGATTGGAATAAAATTTTATATACATCATTTTTTATATATACTTTCAAAAGCACAACACCCTTTATAAATAAATATGGTTTACAAATGGCATGATCTCAGATTCATAGGCTGTATCCATCTTAATTTGGATTTTCAAATATTTGAAACTACTTTATGTGGAAACCCAATGTATGCATTCCTCGCTAACTGTCTCCAATTAATGTGTGTTTCATGCAGGTTTTTTACTTCTCAAACATGTATAATGTGTTTCACACATGCAACATATAGTGTAATCTTGTTTATACATTAATTGCATATAAACCATGCATTGTCTCTAATTAAAGAATCTATGGATCACTAATATTGATAAACTATATAACATTACACGTGTCCCCAAATTCAAATGAATATGCATGTTTGATACACCAATTTGCGTTATGATATTATCGATGCCGTGATCTCTAGTTCAAATATTTGAATCCCCTTTAATCCAAATATTCGTCTCATATAGCTATTACTCATGCGTATATAGGAGTATCTCTCTAGACCTATACACATTCATCGTCTCTCGGGTATCTCTCGTGCTACCTGTATGTCGACAATGATCTTTTATCTTCGTAACGCACTGACGGTACTCTCTCCCTCGACCTTCATCACTCTATCTCTCTCTAAGTATATCTCGCTCCCTGCTATGTGTCTCTAACTACGATTCTCCATGTGAAATATCTTTTTCTCACACAAACACAAACTTCGTTTCCCGGGGTCTCATTTCTCTCTACTATTGCCGTGTGTGCCACTCGCACACCCCCTCTCACACATAGATGTCTTTCACTCCTTAGGTATGAGAAGCTACGACTCTTCCTCTTAAATATCTCTTTCTCACACACAAACACAAACTCTATCTCCGAGGGTCTCATATCTCTCCACCATTCTCTTGTATGTCGCTCACACACACTCTCTCATATGTCTTGTGTTCCCTCATATGTCTCTCTAGCTATCACTCCCGTTGTGAAATATCTTTCTCTCTCGCAGACACAAAACTCCATCTCTTGGGATCTCATTTCTCTCTGATATTTGTTTGTATGTCTCACATGCACCCTCTCTCTATCTCTCTCACACCCACACACAGAACTCAGCCTTCTGATCCACTCGACTCCTATCTCTAACACAAACTAGCTAGCATCTTTATCTTTCTATTTATCTGTTTCTCCATCAACCTTCTTTCTCGCCCTCACTCTTGCTTCCTATCACGCACACTATATGTGTTTCTCTCTACATGCAGTCACGTGCACTCCTTTTATCTTTCTCTCTCACACACATAACTTCACCCTCTGAACCACCCGGCAGTCATCTCCAA
Source organism: Triticum aestivum (assembly GCF_018294505.1). Taxonomy (NCBI): domain Eukaryota; kingdom Viridiplantae; phylum Streptophyta; class Magnoliopsida; order Poales; family Poaceae; genus Triticum; species Triticum aestivum. The sequence goes on from NC_057809.1 coordinate 294,286,463, forward strand.
CACTCAAACTAGCGGATGTCCCTCTAGCTAGCATCTCTATCTCTGTATCTATCTGTAGTTTCTCCGTCAACATTCTTTCTCGCACACACTCTTGCTTCCTATCACGCACACAATATATGTCTCTCCATACATGCATCTATAGGTTGATCTCTTTTGCACAAGTGTTGTGTTTCGCTCCCTTTGCTCGCCATGGATGCATGCTCCAGCCCACGCCACTATCTCTTAAAGACAAAAACACATGCTCAATTATCGGGCCTTCTTCCCTGCACTCTCACATGCATGCATGTCATATCGATCTGTCTCTCCCATGTTATTGGTCGTATGACTTATGTCTTCTTACTTTTATCTCGATCATGCGCGTGCGCACACACACATCCCACGTATACATGTATACCTCTCGCAAATGCATGTTCAAGGTCTATTATGTCTCCATACGTAGTTAATTACTCTCAACCCTAACGCCACATTGAATCGTTCCCTTCTTGTGTGCACATAACTTCCGCCTGGATGGGTAAAGCACACACTCACACTTAACAATCTCCTTCTAGCTACCCCCCTCTCTCACTCTTCCCCTATATTCTCGAAACAAATAAGACCATCCCTTCGTTTAATTTTCGCCTACATGCACCATCGATATATAGTAGTGTTCCTCGGTGTCTCTCGAACAAACACATTCTCTCGATGTCGACTCCTCTCACACGCACACGCCTTCTCTTCCCTCTATACGGGCCTTTTCTCTCTCGCACCCCCTCGTTGGTGGCCTCTGCCATCCACATCACCTCTCTACGATGAAGCCACACCACTTAAATTACATTCACCACCGAGGACTTCGCGTCACACACACAGACACACACATGCACCCACCCACCCACCCACACGCACACACACACACACGCTAAGACTCCATCTCACACACACACATGCTCTAGGTGGAGCATTTGTTCCTACCACCCTTCGTCCAACCTTACCCGTATGATAAACAATCACCTTAATTTACTTGTATAACATGGAGAAATTCCAATTTAATTTAGTAGTTAGCAAACTTATCATTTCTACTCTTGTAAAAAACCGAGTTGGTGATGATGGTGTGCCTGCCATCTTGTAATATAGACCGTCCGATCTATATCTGATGGATATAAAGCAAACTATGACAATTTTACAAAAGATACCCGCACCTCTCTCCACATTTATAGATAAGGCCTTGCCTCGTTCATCCTTATCTCCCACAACCTCATTGTTGAGCAATTAAAAAAGGAAGTCTCTGGAACAATCTAGCATGGTGACCGCTGCCTGCTGCCGGCACCGACCATCCCCATGCCTCCGCCCAGTCCGACCACCAGTCACCACCACGCTCCACTCCTCCTCACCGTATGTTTCATCTTTCATTTTTTCAAAGAAATTCTCGAGATACCATTTTTTCCGATAAAACTCTCAAGATATCATTAGTTTTTACACATGGGATTACTCCTGCATGGGTCAATCACAACAGGTGTTTTGTAAAAAATGCATCTTGTTGTTCCGTGCAATGCACGGGCATCTTGCTAGTAATTATATAACGCAAATCATGAGCAGGAAGTGACATTTTTTTACACAACCACGTTAACATGGCCATGTAAATCACTAGCTAAAGTGTAAAACCATTATACTTATATCCCGATGCAAAAGGTTGAGTACATGTCCGAAGAGTAGAGTCGCACACACACACACACACACACACTCTGTCTCTCAGAATCTCTCACACACACCAGTTACGTGACGCCCCCTTAAGCAGACACGTATGTTACAATTTGTGCACCCGTGGGTACACGTGATGGTGTGCATTTATTTAAGCCGGACGGCGAACCCAAACAGTAGTTGCATTCATTCCCCACCCGCCGCCTCTTCTCTGGTCGCCGTCGCCCGGTAGCCATGGCCCGGTGGAAGGTAACGACATATGCCATACTTCCACCGGAGCGGCGCTTTAATCTGGAAATTTTAGGGGGTCATGCATGCATCTTTTTGTGCTAGCACTCCTATATAAGGGTTGACCAGTTGCTTCCCGCGGACATGCGCGGGCGGTGGAAGTGGAAGGAGAAGGGAAGAGGGCTGTGGAGTAAATTTTTACCACAATTTGTTTGGAAACCAAGTGCAATAACTGGGTAGTTTTGCAAACTACCAGTACTACACGTGAAATGGTTCAAAACCAATACCACCACCACGCCCGCGTCTGACCGCCATGGCCGACCCAACCCCCCTCCCTTGCCGACGCGCGCTTCCCACGTGAAACAGTCGGCGTCACCCCGGAGCGTCAGTGCCGCATTAATGCCCGGCCAGAGCGGAGGCGACCTCTCACTGGCGCCGGCTTTGAAGCAGCGCGACGGTCGCGAGAGCGCCGCTTCCCGGTGCACGTGACAGCTCCGCGTCGAGGCTGGCCATAGTTTGGATGAGTCTCCATCATGGGGAGCCACACTAACTGCGATGATATGGACTCCCATTGCCCACAATTATGGATCGTTCCATCTATGAAGAACACATGGGACTGGAACTACGAGACGGACATGTACCCAGGAGTGGACGTACGAACCTGAGTAATGTAGCACAATAAGTGAGGTAGAAAGGCACAAATAGGATGAACATGCATGGCATACACTATAGGAATGAGACACTTTACCGTCTGCCATGGCTGACGGCAAAGGCATGCCTGGCGGATGGCAAAGGCCTTTGCTGTCAGCTAGCATACGACAACATGTTCGGCTGAATAAGCTACGGCAAAGGCCTCTTTGCCGTCTATTGGCGGACGAAAAAGATGAAATGGTCTTTGCCGTCAGCCAGTAGTCGACAAAGAGCCTAGACGGCACATGTGGCAGGTTAGGTCCGTTAGGGGGTTAACGACGTGCTTTGCCGTCTGCTGGCATACGGCAATGTACTTTGCAACTTTGTTGTCTGCCAGCTGATGGCAAAGTGCCCATTAGGCCAGCCTAGGTTGCTACCACGTGGCATGCTATGCCGTCTGCTGGCTGACGACAAAGATGCAAAGGTCTTTACTGTCGGCCAGCAGACAACAAAGCAACCATATAGGCCAGCCCAGTGCCCCCAGGTTGCACAGGTAGCTGCCACATGGAAGCTTTGCCGTCTGCTGGCAGACGACAGCCTGTATAGCCCCTGTTTTTTCTTAAATTCATTCAATTTCACAGAATTTCACAGATATATATATACACACATTTGAAGATATATACACACATTTGAAGATATATATACACAAGTACACCAACACATATCCAACAACATATCCAACACATCCAACAACAAGTTTGCAACAACACATATCCAACAACATATCCAACACATATCCAACAACAAGTTTGCAACAAGTTTCGAAGAACATAAAAGAAGCACAAGGAGAAGAGTAGACTCCATGAATGCAAGCTCCTCATCTAAAGCAAATCTGCAAATTAGGAAAGATGAAAGTTAGAAGAAGAAGAAGACTAGCTAGAAGAAAAAGAAGAAAAAGACGAAGAAAAAGAAGAAGAATTTATCTTCTCTTTCTTAGTCTCCTCACCTCTTCTTTATCTTCTTCTTCTTCTAACTAAGGTAGGAAAAATTCCAATTTTTAGCTAAGCTAGGTAAAAATGCTAAGTCTGTAGGTCATTTTAGAGCTAAGCTAGGTAAATACGTCATTTTGGAGCTAACCTAGGTAAAATGGATCATATTGGAGCTAACCTGGGTAAACTTGGTAATTTTTGAGTTAAGTAAGCATATTATGCCATTTTTGACATAAGTAAGCTAACTATAGGTCTTAATTGAGCTAACCCAGGTAACTAAGCATATTAGAGCTAATTTAGCATTTTAGAGCAAACTTAGGTCATTTTGGAGCTAACTTAGGTAAAATTGATCATTTTGGAGCTAATCAGGCCCATTCTGTCATTTTTGAGGAAAATAAGCTAACTATATGACATATATGATGTTACCAAGATTGTTATGACATTTAAACCTAAGTAAACTAATTATGCCATTTTTTACATATGTAAGCTAAGTGTATGCCATTATTGAGCAAACCTAGCTAACTAAGCATATTAGAGATAACTTGGCATACTAGAGCTAACTTAGGACATTTCGGAGGAAACAAAGCTAAGTATAGATCATTTCGGAGCTAAGTAAGCTAATTATGTCATTTTGGAGGAAGATTAGCTAAGTCTAGGTCATTATGGTAAGCATTTTGGAGGAAATAAAGCTAAGTCTAGGTCTTTATGCATTTGGTAAGCTAAACACTAGAGAAAACTTACCATCGTCATAGAGGTGAAGAACCGGTCGGGTTTGCGCCAGTGCTAGACGGAGAAGGACCGATCGGGGTCCGGGTTGCGCCAGTGCGAGACGGAGAAGGATCAGTCGATGCTTGTCGGGAGGCATGCTGCACCAAAGATCATTTACAATGTCGCGTTAGCATGATGCAATTGAAATGTTAAAACTAGTAACTAATGACCATTCAAATGAAACTCACCGTGTCCGCTATAGCAATCTGGGGCATCAGCGAAGGGGTCTAACCATTTTTCTTGCACACGGACTACACATTTTGTTTTCACGAGTCAGTCATATTAGTTAGTAATGAAGCGAACATTACGTGCATGATTTGGCTAATATGCAGGAGAAACTTACCACGAGGAGCTCGTATAGGGCCCGGTGAGACGCGTTGTTTTGGTTCCCCTCCGCCTCCAACATACTAGCCGTCCTCTCCTCCAGCTTGATCTCCCTCTGCTTAGCCTGCCTATTTGCCTCCGCCAGAATCTCCTGGGCCCTAGCCTCGATGGAGAGCTCCACTGGCCGTGGTCGAGGCGGTATCTTAGGAAGAGATATCGCATGGCACTTCTTGATCTCCAGGAGATTTCTAGAACAACATATCAGTCCATCCCCAATGGCTACCAAGCCATGTTTCCTCCCATCACCAGATAGCATCACGAGCTCTGGATCAAAAGGACTCTGGTTCAGGTTGAAGTCATCCCCTTTCGTCGCCTTCCCAAAGTCTCTGTACCTCACGAGCTTGTTGTGGGAGGAGATGTTGGTGAAGCTCTATAGATGATCGAGGTCATCCTTAGAGAATGCCTTGGCCTTCTTGAACGGGGCAGTATGGGCCATCGCATAGAGGTCGTACAACGGTGGCACGTCCTTCTTGTTGTGTTTCGCCTAAAAGAGAGGAACACCATATTAGTTAAGGGCTGAAGCTAGCTAGCATGAAGAATGAAATTGCATGAATCGTTAAGGGCTCAAACCACATATCCAGTGATCCCGATACTCAAACAGGTTGGAGCTTCCTTGATGGTGTGGCACAGCTCGCATTTGGGCACGCTTATCCCTGGCCTTGTTGTGTTTGGCTAGCCATTGGAGAGAGCACAACTCATCCACCAACGCCTCCCAATAGTCCATCATATCCGCACAGCATCTCGGGGGCACCTAAGTTTGGCAAAGAGAAATTTCAGGGCTACGCCTATGAATGAAATCAAGGAAACTAAGTACAAGGCCTTAAGAATAGGTAATTACCTTCATGTACTTCTCCTTACTCAGATACTTGCCGCGTCACTTCTTCTTGGCCCTCCTAGTGTTAGTCGAGGTGTAGTAGTCTCGAACAGCCCGCACCCTAGCCTCGTGCCATAAGTTCTGAAGTAGGTGCTTGCACTCGGCTTCGAGAACCCTAGTCGCCTCCGCCTCGTGTTCCTAAGAACACATGTAGAAGGTCTGCAATCAAACAATACAACACTGATTAGTACAATCACTAGGTAATGTTGATTTTTAATTTTGTAAGGAGAAATTACCCAAAACCGCCATCTCACAATGTCGGCCACCATCTCGCACAAGACACCGTCGACCCTCTCCTCTGGCGGGACCGGGGCAGCCACGTACAGCTCCTAGCTCAGTGGTAGCTGTGGAACCTGACCCTCACCGGGCAAGGTGACCCACCCCGGGAAGTGGTGCCGGCAATGCACACCAAGGATGTGACGCCCCGAGACCGTTGCGCCAGGTGTCTTCCAGTGATTCGCTGTCGTTGCCATGTCTTTTGCTTGCGTGTCACTTCTTGTCATGTCATCATGTGCATTGCATCATCATGTTTTCGAAACTTGCATCCGTCCCGGCCTCCTCGTTCTCTCGTTATCGTTCTGAGCCCAGACACACTTGCACGCGCCCGCGGCACGTCCGAAATATTATTTTATAAGTGGCCGGAAAATGTTCTCGGATTGGGTTGAAAGTTGGCGTGTGGTCTTTTTTATAGTGTAGATAGACCACCTGTCAAGTTTCATCGCATTCGAGGTTCGTCTGATAGCCTAACCGTTAAGCTATAGCGGCATTATAGCCGGTCTAACGTCGGACGTTTTCGGTCTCCGGAAACAGTCGCCGAGTCTCCCTCTCTTCTCTTCTCTCAGCCCAAAGCTTTCTGCACAGTCCGCTACCAACCCCCTCCTTGCACAGTACATCGGCTCCTCGCGCGCGCCCGAAAGCTGTCCCGGAGCCGACCCGGGCTGTCGCTACCATTGTGTCCGGATCATCCCCAAACATCTACAAAACGTCTCTGTTTTGTTAATTAGACTTCCTAACATATTTATTCTCATCCGTCCGATTACGATCGGAGGGTCCAAAGCTTGCCTCTTCTAACCCCTACCTATATAATCAGATCGAACCCTAGCTTTTAGGCCACTTGTCCCTTCCATCCTCCTGCCCGCCGTCACTTCAAATCCTCTCGGGATCATCGCCAGATCCACCTCGTTTTTTCCCCATCCACCCAAATGGCAGTCTCCTGTGCCTTCCCGATCCACCCATCGATCCATCCCCACCAAGCTCCTCTGCTCAACCCCCCAGACCCAGCGTCGCCTCAGGACCTAGCAGGCCACGCCCTCCGGCGACCCCGCTGCCGGCGACCACGACTAGGACCGGCCTTGTCCTGCTCTTCTCTGTCTTCTTCTCCTTCCTCTCCCATTTTCTCTCTCTCTCACGTACCTCCCTCTCTCTCAGGTACGCAAGAGCAGCGCCATGGATGACCTCCTCCAGCCGACGCCAAGGCCCGCCTTCTGTAGTTCGGTGTCGCCGGAGTTCCCCCACCACCAGCAGGTCGCCGCACCTCTTCTCCGTCCTCTCCTTCCTATCTCTCTCTGACCTTCCCGCTCTCCCTCTCTTGGCCTGGACAGGAATAACGACGCCATGGCGCCCGGAGCTCGTCCGGCCCCTGCCACCATGGATCTGGGGAGACCCTCCTCGAATACTGTGCCTGTGCCCTGGATCCGCCGACCCTACCGCCTCCGGCGACGCCCTTTCGTTCCCCGCTATTCCTCATGTCGTCTCCATCCCGCGCGAGCCAGCGTCGCGTGCTCTAGCACCACTGCTCCTCTGTCTTTCCTGTCGAACAGAGGAGACGCGCACGTAGCCTCCCCGCCTCGTGCGTCTGGGTCAGCCAGCGCCAAGCCAGGCCCAATGCGCCAGATCCGGCCCGCCTGGCCTCCCCCTCTTCAGCTGGGCCTTGGCCCTTGGAGAGTGCCCAGCCTCCCCCTGTTACAGCCCATTGCCTTTTTTTCTACCCTGCGATTTTAGCAATTATCTAGTAGTTTGGCAGTTTTGCAGATAACCTCCTAAGCTCCATGCATATCGTAACTCTCAAACCGTGCATCGCATGTAAATGTTTTATATATGAAACTTGACTAGAATTTCATCTAGTTTCATAATTTGCAACTTTTATCTATGTTTAAAATGTTTAAAATGCTATTTGATTAAATTTGCTCCTATGCCTTGCTAAAATGCTTTATTTCATAACTTAATAACTGTAGCTCCAAACCTAACAAACTTTATATATAAATGGGGTAGAATTTTGCATAGTTTAACTTGGTGGCATCACTTTGCATGTTTAACAACTATAAAATATGGTTTAGGGCAGAAAAGTACCAAACCTAATATATGCATATGAGGGTTTTCCGGACTTGTTGTTTGTTGTTACGGCCTCATTTAAACTTGCCTAGATAGGTAGTTTTCATTTGCTTCACCCTCTTGCCATGTTTAACAACATTTAATATTGTTGGGTACATAAATGAGATCGAACTAAATAACTTGAATGTGGTGTCTCGTCAATATGCAACGGAGTTGCATGTTGAGCTCCACTTAATTTGTAGGATTGTTTGTGCATTTTTCCATGCCATGCCTCTTTAAACCGGACATGCATCATACTTGTTTGCGCATCGTGCCATGCTTATGTGATGATTGTTTACTATGTTGTTTGCTTTCTTTCCGGTGTACTTCTTCTTGGTATTCTGGTAATGTTGCGTTTGTGAGGATCTGTTGGCTACGTCCGTTTATCTTCTTCATGGACTCGTTCTTCTTCCTTGCGGGATTTCAGGCAAGATGACCATACCCTCGAAATCACTTCTATCTTTGCTTGCTAGTTGCTCGCTCTTTTGCTATGCCCATGCTGTGATACCTACCACTTGCTTATCATGCCTCCCATATTGTTAAGCCAAGCCTCTAACCCACCTTGTCCTAGCAAACTGTTGTTTGGCTATGTTACCGCTTTGCTTAGCCCCTCTTACAGCATTGTTAGTTGCAGGTGAAGATTGGAGTTGTTCCATGTTTGGAACATGGATATTTTGTTGGGATATCACAATATCTCTTATTTAATTAATGCACCTATATACTTGGTAAAGGGTGGAAGGCTCGGCCTTATGCCTAGTGTTTTGTTCCACTCTTGCCGCCCTAGTTTCCGTCATATCAGTGTTATGTTCCCGGATTTTGCGTTCCTTACACGGTTGGGTTATAATGGGAACCCCTTGACAGTTCGCTTTGAATAAAACTCCTCCAACAAGGCCCAACCTTGGTTTCACCATTCGCCACCTAGCCTTTGACCTTGGGAGTCGCGCATCCCGAGGGTCATCTTTATTTTAACCCCCCGGGGCCAGTGCTTGTCTAAGTGTTGGTCCAAACTAGAGCCACTTGCGGCGCCACCTCGGGGAAACTTGAGGGCTGGTTTTAGCTGTACGTAGTGTTCATCCGGTGTTACCCTGAGAACGAGATATGTGCAGCTCCCATCAAGATGTCGGCGCATCGGGTGGTCTTGCTGGACTTGTTTTACCATTGTCGAGGATGTCTTGTAACTGGGATGCCGAGTCTGATTGGATTGTCTTGGTAGAAGGAATATCCTTCGTTGACCGTGAGAGCTTGTGATGGGCTAAGTTGGGACACCCCTGCAGGGATTTGAACTTTCGAAAGCCGTGCCCGCGGTTATGGGCAGATGGGAATTTGTTAATGTCCGGTTGTAGAAAACCTGAAGTTGATCTTAATTAAAATACATCAACCGCGTGTGTAACTGTGATGGTCTCTTTCCGACGGAGTCCGGGAAGTGAACACGGTGTTGGAGTTATGTTTGACGTAGGTTGTTCTAGGATCACTTCTTGATCATAGTTGTTCGACCGTGCTTTTGCCTTCTCTTCTCGCTCTCATTTGCGTATGTTAGCCACCATATATGCTAGTCACTTGCTGCAGCTCCACATCATACCTTTACCTTACCCATAAGCTTAAATAGTCTTGATCGCGAGGGTGTGAGATTGCTGAGTCCCCGTGACATATACTTCCAAAACCAGCTTGCAGGTGCCGAGGATACCGTGCGGATGACGCAACCGAGCTCAAAGAGGAGCTCTATGAAGATCTTCTCCTTTATGTTGTTTCGTTTCTAGTTGATCAGTAGTGGAGCCCAGTTGGGGACGATCGGGGATCTGTGTAGCTTTTGGGGTAGTCTTCTTTTATTTTGGTTCCGTAGTCGGACCTTGTGTGTATCTGCATGATGTAATGCTTTATTCATGTATTGTGTGAAGTGGCGATTGTAAGCCAACTATGTATCTTTTACCCTTATGTATTACATGGGTTGTGTGAAGATTACTTCACTTGCGTCATTGCTTTCAATGCGGTTATGCCTCTAAGTCATGCTTCGACACGTGGGAGATATAGCCGCATCGAGGGCGTTACAAAGGACCTGGTTGGGCCTTTGGACACCATCGGCGTGTATCCAACCCCTGCAGTATGACAAGGCCAACACATTAGATATTAATTTGAAGAAACATGAAGGATAAAGGTTAAAAAAGAGTAAATGCACATACTTCTCCTTGTTAGGCTGAATCAACCACCTCTGATCGCGGGTCGCCGGCACGGCCGGGAGCTTCGTACCACAACGCTGGTAGACCTTCTTACCATGGTCAACCAGCTCGCCCTCGCTAAAACTATCGTCAGACCAGGTCTCCTCGCCATCAGCATGGCCACTAGTCTCCGGAGTCACATGGGACAAAGACTCTGGGACTGGAGTCTCATGGGACGAAAACTCTGGGGCCCGAGTCTCGTGGGACGAAGGCTCGGTGACCTGAGGCTCGTCGGCCCGAGGCTCGTGGACTGGAGTCTGAGACGGGTCCAAGTCTGACGGGTCCACCTGAGACGGAGCACTCCGGTGGTCCGGAGAATTAGCTGCGGGTGGAGACGAGGAAGGCGCAACAGCCTTCCTACCTCTCCCGCCGCCACGGCCACCTCTAGCTGCACCCCTCTTCGTCTTCCCCCGACCTCTCCCGGCCGAAGAAGAAGGGCCTGCCGCTATGTGCATGCTGTCTACCAGCGCTCTCCAAAGGTGCTGGGGTGGAATAACAACACCCCTCCCAGCACGCGCCGAGGAAGGAGGCTCGGACAATGAGTAAACGAAATTAGTACAACATAAACATAATAAAAAATTTCCTGGGTGAAAACAACACCTAAAAAAAATAACTAACTAATTAACTAACTAACTAAGTAATTAACCTAAAAAATAACTAACTAACTAATTAAAGGCTTTTTCTTAAGGCCAGAAATGGTCTTTAATAGGTTAAAATTATTTTAGTGTTTCAAAAATATTTGAGAAAATTTAGGGAAGCTCATTGGACATATATTGTTCGTATATAGGAGTTTCAACACACGACCATGTTCAAAATATTGGTCAAAACCATCAAAAACCCTTTTATGATATTTCAAGCTTTTGGAATATTTACAAAGGAAATATTCTCTATAAATTGCAAGAAAATTCTAGCATGTCAAAAATGCCATATTTGGTTATCTTGCCAAGTATCATCTCTTGGAGAACAAGATGGCATCACCAAAACCCCTCAAAACCATTTATCTCTATTGCCAAACATGTCCAAATGCTCTCAAACTAGGTGGTAAACCTTAGATCTAGCTTAGTTCATCAGATGAAATGCGTTTTGTATGGGAAACTTCATGTTGTGCGCGCGGAACATCCAAACAATATTCTTAACCCTACATGGAAGCATCACATGAAGTAGCAATTTGCTGAATAAACTGACAGAAAACCAGTATGACACACCTAGGTAATCACATGAGCTAGAATTCCAGCAACCACTTCCTCCTTAACAAATAGCAACCACTGAAACTGAACTTTAATAGAATTTCACTGTAATACTCTAAACAGAAATGTGCCACTCTATTATACATCACATAGCCTAGTTGATGAAATGAAACCCTTTTTGAATGAGAAACTTCATACTGTGCAGAACATAGAAAACAGTATACATTTAACCTTACATGGAAGCAACACATGAACTAGCAATTTCCTGAATAAACTGAACAAACAACAATCGCCATGAAGACACATATGGGCATCACATGAACTAGAATTCTATCAATTAATTCCTTAGCATCAATCTAATACTCTGAGAATTCGGCCATTGACCATCCAAAATGAGTGACATTGAAGCATCAATCTAAGCTAAAGCGCTGATCCAAGTTCAAGAGCAGGGCAGATTTACAACATAGAGGCATTGATTTCTTAGATTACTGGAAATCTAAAAGGGAGGCACTAGAAGTGGTGAAGGGAGCAAGCTACCTAGAGGGGCGACTCCGGTGGCAGGAGGTGCGGGGCGAGGTGTTGGGGGACGGAGGAGCAAGGGTGGCTGGACCCGCCAGAGGCGGAGGATGACGGGGCGTCCGCGAGACCAGTTGCGCGGTGACGATGCATATTGGGACGGCGGAGGCGGTTGAGTTCGCCGGTGAGTTGGATCCGGGCGGCAGCGAGGTGGAGGTCGTAGAGGAGCCGGGTGGTGGCGGCGGCTGGCCTGACCGGCGGGGCGTTGGGCGATCTGAGCGGCGAGGCGTCGGGGGCGGTGGTGGTTGAAGGAGGCGGGGGCGGAGCGGCGACGGG
>NC_057809.1:294299008-294370010 GCF_018294505.1 Triticum aestivum
GGGGGCGGCGGGCACGGTGGCGGCGCGGGTGAGATGAGGGAAGGAGAGAGGGGAGAGAGAGGGGTGGGGCGTGGGGATGACCATTTTTGGTTAGGTTTAATTTCTTTGTCGTCTGCTAGCAGACGACAAAGAGCGTACCTAGTGGGGTGGGGTCGGGGGGAAATGGCCGTTAGGTTGGCTACTCTCTTTGCCGCCAGCTAGCACACGACAAAGAAGCTTTGCCGTCTACTAGCTGACGGCAAAGAAAGTGGCTGTTAGGTGGTTCTCACCAGTGGGCCACCTCTCTCTTTGCCGTTCACTAGCAGACGACAAAGCTTCTATGTCGTCTGCTAGTAGACGAAAAAGAGCTGGCTGACGGCAAACACCCTCTGTGTCATCCGCTCTTTCTTTGCCGTTAGCTTTTTGTATGCTGATGGCAAAGACCTCCTTTTCCGTCAGCTAGCGGACCACAAAGAACTGGCTGACGGCAAAGATCCTGATTCCAGTAGTGATATAGGCATTTGTCTCTTACTACCACTAAATGTTGTACATGCAATGCATAGTGATGTTATGGAGTACGTGCCTAAGTACTCTACTACTACTATCTTAATTGGGGGCACATATTAGGTTTCATATTTGTTTACTGTATGCCCCGAGACCTTCCAACTAGACGCGTCTTTCTCTCCGGGTCGCACTTTGTATCATTCATACCACTAGTACTACTACGTGTGGTGTCCGACCCAGAAGTGGAGACGCTCTACCACGCTGTTCGTGTCCCACTCATTTCGCTGACGTGTGGGACATCCAGCACGTGCCGTATTTGGCACTCCTTCGTCGTAAGAGTTGAAATGCTAGCATTCATCAGAAATAAAAAATAAATATAAATCAGAAGTGATAATATACCATGAGTTTCCTTGCTCCTCGATATCGGAAAGAATACTTCCGTTCGCCGACATGTGGGACGTCGACCATCCTGGTCCACTTGCCATCCATGCAGAACTCCAAGGGAGAGTCACCCCGGTCGTCGTGCCACAGTAATAATGATTAATGAGCCATCAAATCACTGGCCCAACCTTTCCCACTATGAAGTTGCTTGGACGAAGGGACCATCATGACTTCGTTGAATTCCGCTTCTTGAAGAAAACTACTGTACCAGCAGTACTGCTAGCTACATTAGTTACTCCAGGAGAGGCCTCCTTTGGTTCATAGCAGAGGAATTTTATAGGATATGAAAATCATAGGAAGTGAGATGACATGCATCTCAATTCCTATAGAGAAAGAGATGCCATTTGATGCATAAGATAGGAAGTTTTCCATTGAGTCTAGGCTAATGTACTGCTAATTTGCTCTAAAAACTACAAGAGTAACTAGTACCGGTACATGCTCATAATTAATTAAACAAATGTACGGGCGACACAGACACACACACACACACACACACACTAACTGTTAGTACTACTACTTCTCACATGCTGGCCAAACGCCGTCTTTCTCCTTCCCAGCTTTGTCGGCGACACCCCACCGTGCTTGGATCTCCGCTGACCTCTCCACAATAGCGTGTGCGTCCTCTTCTTTCTTGCGGCGGTGGGCCTCTCTTTTCTTGAGTGCTTTCTGAATTTTCCGCTCCCTCTATGCGGTTTTGGCCGCCTCTTGCTCTACCGCCCATTCGCCTTGGCAGCTTCAAATTCCACCCACATAGGTGTGAGGTCACGAGCGGCGATGAACTCGTCACGGCGGGATGCCATCGCTTCCCTACCATTTTGTGTGTGGTTGTGGGCTGCGAGAAACTCGGGCGGCAGGATGCCATCGCTTCCTTACCGGTTAGTGTGCGGCGCGGTGGCATGAACGACGCTTGGTGAGAGCTCTAGGGTGGAGTGGCCGGACAACCATATAGTGCATTGGTTTGTCAAGAGCTCAAGGACAGAAGACGAAGGAAATTTGGATTCCCCTTCAATCCTGGTCATTTATAGTCCACTTTGATCATTGTATATGAGATATGGTGATTATATGTTCACTGGCTCAGCGTATAGCTCCGTATTTGTCTGGTTAATCAGTCAAACAGTCTGCATGCGCCTCATCAACTCGTGTTCTTTATCTATGTATCTATGCGGGCCTACCTGTCAGTGGAGAAAGAAATAAAAACCAGAATTATGCGTATGTGAGGAATCAAACCACGGACTCATCGCTGCAATGCACACTCGTCAGCCAAATGAAAATGAAATACTTTGCGTTAAATGCACAAACCAATTTTTTATATTATACGTGATGCACACATTAGTGCACACTGTCCATAGAGGCAAGTAGCATGTACGCGTGCACAATCATGCTCATGTTGTCAAACAATTCTAATGCATGCACGTCGCCCTCTCAATCAAAGTCCTGCTCCTGGCACAATGCAAACGGCGAGCCCGTCACTTGTGCACCCGGACGGTGCCTAACATTACTGTTTAGACGTTTGCTGGAGGCCTCTTCGAACACCGAGCATGTATTCACCTGGATCAACACCAATGGTAATACTCGTGACTCAGCACCTTGCTCATGTATATCATCCATCACAACGACAATCTATAAAACAACCTAGCTAGAGAGGGTACTATGGTACCTATATATGTATTGTGAGCGACCGATCATAGTTCCACTGCACAGGAGTGTGTGTCTGATCGATTCGTCCATTATTCCTAAGTTATGCATGGTTGTGTGGTGTCTAATGGTGGTCGTCGAAGGCTAGCTGGCGATAAGAGCGGTTGCATGGACGCTTGGTTGTCAATATGTGCCGCATACGCTTCAAAGGCTCGTCATCCATGAGTTCACATTTTACCACCACACTAGCGTCTGACCGCCCTGGCCTACCGAAACCCCTTGCATCGCTAGCGCGCGCTTCCCGCCTGAAACGGTCACCATCTCTCTAGAACGTCAATGCCGCATTCATGGGACTTAACTGCAGGTGCAGTTGGTGTGTCACTGACATGCGGGCTAGATGCCTGTTGGGCCCACATGTCAGTGACCCAACTGCACCTACAGTTAAGTCACTAAAGCAGTGTCCGCATTCACGCCCGACGCGACCTCTCACTGGCGCCGGCATTGCAGCAGCACGATGACCAAGAGAGCGCCACCCGTGCGGCATCCCGGTGCAAGCGACTGCTCCCAGTTAACGACACCACGACCATCCTTCCATCCGCCGCCCACATTAATGACACGCAACTGCCGACAAACCTACACCGGCGCCAGCCATCCATCCATCTTCCGCGGCTCATTGCCATTCCCCCACTATCTTAACTTGAGCCCCGGCTCCCAGCCATGGCCAAAGACCCACACTCATTCTCCTCCGCTCCGTTCCTTCTGTCGGCAGCGCTCCAACCATGGCCTCCTGGCGAAGCTCTCTTGGACGTATGATAACCCACAAGTATAGGGGATCAATTGTAGCCTCTTTCGATAAGTAAGAGTGTCGAACCCAACAAGGAGCTAAAGGTAGAACAAATATTCCCTGAAGTTCTAGCGACCACCGATACAACTCTACGCACGCTTAACGTTTGCCTTACCTAGAACAAGTATGAAACTAGAAGTACTTTGTAGGTGTTGTACGCTAGGTTTGCAAGATAATAAAGAGCATGTAAATAAAAGCTAGGGGCTGTTTAGATAAAGACACAACTAAATTAGTTTCAGTAGAGAGCTTTTTGTGACGAGAAAGCTATTTGTCCTTAGACAATCGATAACTAGACCGTTAATCATTATTGCAATTTTATTTGAGGGAGAGGCATAAGCTAGCACACTTTCTCTTCTTGGATTATATGCACTTATGATTGGAACTCTAGCAAGCATCCGCAACTACTACAGATCACTAAGTTAAAACCCAACCACAGCATTATAAGGCATCAAGTCCTCTTTACTCCCATACGCAAACAACCTACTTACTCGGGTCTGTGCTTCTATCACTCACGCCACCCACCATAAGCAAATCATGAACATATTGCAAACCCTACAACGGGGATCCCTCACGCTTGCGCGACACAAAGAGCACCATAGGACATCATGAATAATAAAACATGCAACTCAAACCAATCACGATCATCAATTAACCCATAGGACAAAACAAATCTACTCAAACATCAGGATAGCCATATATCATTGGGAAATAATATATAGCATTGAGCACCATGTTTAACTAGATATTATAGCCAGTAAAAGAGCGGTTACACCGCTGCATAGAGGGGGGAAGAGTTGGTGATGACGGCGGTGAAGTTGTTGGTGTAGACCGTTGTCTCAATGATGGCCCCGACGGTGTTCCGGCGCCACCGGGAGAGAGGGGGAGAGAGCCCCCCTTCTTATTCTTCTTCCTTGTTCTTCCCCCTAGATGGGATAAGGGTTTCCCCTATAGTCCATGGCCTCCATGGCGGCGGAGGGGCGAGAGCCCCTCTGAGATTGGATCTCTCTCTCTCTCTCTCTCCCCCCCCCTCTCTCTCTCCCTCTCTCTCTCTCTCTCTCTGTTTCCTTCTGTTTCTGCGCTCCTTGATTCTGCCCTTTCATTGTTTCTTAAATTCCCGGAGATCCGTAACTCCGATTGGGCTGAAATTTTAACACGATTTTTATCCGGATGTTGGTTTCTTGCAGTGAAAGAAGGGCACCAACTGCCTTATGAAGTGGCCATGAGGTCCCAGGGCGTGCCCTTCCCCCTGGGGCATGCCCCTCACCCTCGTGGGCCCCTCGGGCATCATCTCGCATTGATTCCACTTCCCAAAATTCACATATATTCCAAAAAAATCTCCGTAATTTTTTATCCCGTTTGGACTCTGTTTGATATGGATTTTCTGCGAAACAAAAAACATGCAACAAACAGGAACTAGCATTGGGCACTGGATCAATATGTTAGTCCCAAAAATAGTATAAAAAGTTGCCAAAAGTATGTAAAAGTCGTAGAATATTGGCATGGAACAATCAAAATTATAGATACGACAGAGACGTATCAGCATCCCCAAGCTTAATTCATGCTCGTCCTCGAGTAGGTTAATGATAAAAAAGATAATTTTTGATGTGGAATGCTACCTAGCATAATCTTGATCATGGAATCTAATCATGGCATGAATATTAAGACATGAGTGATTCAAAGCAATAGTCTATCATTTGACATTAAGACAATAATACTTCAAGCATACTAATAAAGCAATCATGTCTTTTGAAAATAACATGGCCAGAGAAAGTTATCCCTTCAAAATCATATGGTCTCGCTATGCTCCATCTTCACCACACAAAATATTCAAATCATGCACAACCCCGATGACAAGATAAGCAATTGTTTCATACTTTTGATGTTCTCAAACCTTTTCAATTTTCATGCAATACATGAATGTGAGCCATGGATAGCACTATAGGTGGAATAGAATATGATGGTGGAGGTTGTGTGGAGAAGACAAAAAAGGGAGGAAGTCTCTCATCGACGTGGCTAATCAACGGGCTATGGAGATGCCCATCAATTGATGTCAATGCGAGGAGTAGGGATTGCCATGCAACAGATGCACTAGACCTATAAGTGTATGAAAGCTCAAACTGAAACTAAGTGGGTGTGCATCGAACTTTCTTGCTCATGAAGACCTAGGGCACTTGAGGAAGCCCATCGTTGGAATATACAAGCCAAGTTCTATAATGAAAATTCCCACTAGTATATGAAAGTGATAACTCAAGAGACTCTCTATATGAAGAACATGGTGCTACTCTGAAGCACAAGTGTGGTAAAAGGATAATAACATTGTCCCTTCTCTCTTTTCTCTCATTTTTTTCTTTATTTTTTTATTTTCTTTTCTTTTATTTTTTTGTAGGCTTCTTTGGCCTCTCTCTAATTTTGGGGGGGCTTCTTTGGCCACTTTTATTTTGATAACCTCACATGGGAAAATGTTCTAATAATGATGATCATCACACTTTTATCTACTCACAACTCAATATGACAACTCGATACTACAACAAAGATATGACTCTATATGAATGCCTCCAGCGGTGTACTGGGATGTGCAATGATCTAGCGTAGCAATGAAATCAAAAAACGAATAAGCCATGAAAACATCATGCTAGCTATCTTACAATCATGCAAAGCAATATGACAATAAATGCTCAAGTCATGTATATGATGATGATGGAAGTTGCATGGCAATATATCTCGTAATGACTATGGAAATGCCATGATAGGTAGGTATGGTGGTTGTATTGAGGAATATATAAGGAGGCTTATGTGTGACAGAGCGTATCATATCATGGGGTTTGGATGCATCGGCGAAGTTTGCACCGACTCTCAAGGTGAGAATGGGCAATGCATGGTACTGAAGAGGCTAGCAATGATGGAAGTGTGAGAGTGCGTATAACCCATGGACTAAACATTAGTCATAAAGAACTCACATACTTATTGCAAAAATCTATTAGTAATCAAAACAAAGTACTATGCGCATGCTCCTAGGGGGTAGATTGGTAGGAAAATACCATCGCTCGTCCCCGACCGCCACTCATAGGGAAGACAATCAATAAATACCTCATGCTCCAACTTCGTTACATAACAGTTCACCATACGTGCATGCTACGGGAATCACAAACTTTAACACAAGTATTTCTACAATCCAGAACTACCCACTAGCATGACTCTAATATCACCATCTTTATATGGCAAAACTATTGCAAGGAATCAAACATATCATATTTAGTGATCTACAAGTTTTATGTAGGATTTAATGACTAACCATGTGAATGACCAATTCCTGTCAACTCTCTAAATAGATATTAGTGAAGCAAGAGAGTTTAATTCTTTCTACAAAAGATATGCCCACGCTCTAACAAATATAAGTGAAGCAAAAGAGCATTCTACAAATGGCAGTTTGCAAGATAATAAAGAGCATGTAAATAAAAGCTAGGGGGTGTTTAGATAAACACGCAACTAAATTAGTTTCAGTAGAGAGCTTTTTGTCACGAGAAAGTTATTTGTTCCTAGACAATCGATAACTAGACCAGTAATCGTTATTGCAATTTTATTTGAGGGAGAGGCATAAGCTAACATACTTTCTCTTCTTGGATCATATGCACTTATGATTGGAACTCTAGCAAGCATCCGCAACTACTAAAGATCATTAAGGTAAAACCCAACCATAGCATTATAAGGCATCAAGTCCTCTTTACTCCCATATGCAAACAACCTACTTACTCGGGTCTGTGCTTCTGTCACTCACGCCACCCACCATAAGCAAATCATGAACATATTGCAAACCCTACAGCGGGGATCCCTCATGCTTGCGCGACACGGAGAGCACCATAGGACATCACCAATAATAAAACATGCAACTCAAACCAATCACGATCATCAATTAACCCATAGGACAAAACGGATCTACTCAAACATCAGGATAGCCATACATCATTGGGAAATAAAATATAGGGTTGAGCACCATGTTTAAGTAGAGATTATAACGGGTAAAAGAGGGGTTACACCGCTGCATAGAGGGGGGAAGAGTTGGTGATGACGGCGGTGAAGTTGTTGGTGTAGATCGTTGTCGCGATGATGGCCCCGGCGGTGTTCCGGAGCCACCGGGAGAGAGGGGGAGAGAGCCCCCCTTCTTATTCTTCTTCCTTGACCTTCCCCCTAGATGGGAGAAGGGTTTCCCCTCTGGTCCATGGCCTCCATGGCGGCAGAGGGGTGAGAGCCCCTCCGAGATTGGATCTCTCTCTTTGTTTCCTTCTGTTTCTATGCTCCCTGATTCTACCCTTTCATCATTTCTTACATTCCCAGATATCCGTAATTCCGATTGGGCTGAAATTTTGACACGATTTTTATCCGGATATTGGATTTCTTGCGGCAAATGAAGGGCAGCAAAAGACTTACGGAGTGGCCATGAGGGCCCAGGGCGTGCCCTACCCCCTGGGGCATGCCGCTCACCCTCTTGGGCCCTTCGGGCATCGTCTCGCGTTGATTCCACTTCCCAAAATTCCCATATATTCCAAAAAAAATCTGCATAAGTTTTTATCCCGTTTGGACTCCGTTTGATAGGGATTTTCTGCGAACCAAAAAACATGCAACAAACATGAACTTGTACTGGGGACTGGATCAATATGTTAGTCCCAAAAATAGTATAAAGATTTGCCAAAAGTATGTAAAAGTTGTAGAATATTGGCATGGAACAATCAAAGATTATAGATACGACGGTGACGTATGAATGTACTGTCGCAGGAGCAGACGAAGGACATCGGCGGCTCCGCTCCGGGCGTGCTCCAAAGCTCTCTTGGACGTACTGTCGCATGAGCAGACGAAGGAGATCACCGGCTCCCCCCGGCCACCCTCCGCCACCACGACCACAAAGCCGGCACGTGTGCCCGGGCGCAACCGGCAGTGAGGGAGAGTAGTATATGGTAGGTCGCCGCCGCTCTGGTCCCAGGAAGGCCACCGCTCCTCTACTCAGCTGACGCCAAGCTTGGTGGGATAAACATCGGCGGCCGATTAGCCGCTTGACAGCGATGTGGAGGCGGAAACCTTCAGAACCTTGTGCTCTAGAGAAGGAGGTTATCGGGGCGGATGAGGAGGAGGCAAAGGCAATGGCCAGCTTTCTCGGGGTTCATGGCCGGACTTGGTGGTCGGGCGCCGACGATCGTTTATGTTAGGTTTGCAGTAGGTTTTAGTATGGTTTATGCGAAATATGTAATGAATTTTGTCAAGTTTATAGGAAAAGTTTTCAAAATGTAATGAATTTCATCCGGTTATTTTGAAATTTGCTTTGTTTGCATGAATTTTGGTCGAAAGGTATGCAGGCAGCATTGGATAGCATCCTTTGGCATCAGTGTCCTCGGACAGATGCCAGTGTAAATTTGTGGGCCAGTGCTAGAGATGCCCTAACTATCATGCTATAATCGCTAACAATGCTCCATTATTTCGCAGGGAATAGTTATCCCTAGATCAAAATCAGATTCGCCATGTTTCACACTCCTCCCACGTAAGAGTGCAGACTCTTGCTTTCATAAAAATGGAACAAGTGGACGACACTGTAGCACGTCATATCACTCAAACTAGCCCGCCTAACGCACGGGAAAGCCCCACCCTCATCATTTTGTTCTGGATTTCTATCGATCGATCGCACAAAAATGTTACGCTTTGCAAGTTCAAAAGGAAAAGGCGGCACACTTACGACTCGTACGCGTAGCACCCCCGACAGTCTGGCTCGCACGCCGCTCACCAGAGGGGACACGTGTTGTCTTGCATTTTCACTAACATGTGGGACTGCAATTGAATAAACCGTAGACAGCCGAAATCTAATTGCTCGGCGGGCGTCGGCTGAGAAGAGAGAGACGGGGGAGGGAGAAGAGATCGCTCGCCCGCCACGCACGAACTCTAAGAAATATATGGTGATAATGTGAGGTGGGCCATGCGGGAGTCCGGACAGCTTCCAAGCCCGCTTCTGGCCGCCCTGGCCCACCAGAAAACCCCTCCCCCCTGTCGCACGCGCTCCCCCTCAGACGCCAGCTGCCCGCATTCATAGCAAGTAGTACTAGTAAAATACTAGGATTTAAGCCCGCTTATGTGGAGGAGAGAGAGGCATTGACAAAGTCAAGGAGTAGGCTCTGCAAGAGCCCGTCTCTACACGTGCTCCTAGGTATAAAAAACTAATTCTGAAAAAGAGGCATAAAAACAATTGTCTCTAAAAAAGAAAGGTAAAAAACATTTGAGATGAAATAGATAGAGAGAAGTGAGAAAAAGTTGTAACCTTATAGCCAACCTTATAGTCAACACTATGGTAGTATTACATGAGGAAGGAGGGAGTGGTGCACATGCCAAGTTCACTAGGCCGCCGTGTTTCACACTCCTCCGTCGTAACAGTGCAGACAATAGCTTTCATCAAAATAAACAATGAATACTCGTTGCTCGTCCTCTATATAGGAAAGAATACTTTCATGCGCCAACATGTGGGACGTCGACCATCCTGGTCCACCTGCCATGCACAAAATTATCCTGGTCCACCCCGGCCATACCGCAGGCCCAACCTTTCCCACTATAATTTGGTCGGATGAAGGAACCATCATGACTTCGTTGAATTCTGCTTCTTCAAGAAAACTTATTGTGCCCGCAATACTGCTAACACACGCGAAGACTGGACGACACTGTACCACGTCATATCACTGAAACCCACTAGGCCAAACTAGCCTGCATAGGATTTGTACTCTCTTCGTTTCAAAGTTAGTAGTACAAAGTTGAGTCATCTATTTTGGAACGAAGGGAGTACGTCTCTGTACTGCTATGATTTTGTGTTCTCAAAAAAGTACGTATCTCTGCTTTTGCTACGATTTTCCTACCCTATGAACCAAATGAGGCCTGAATGTATCTGTGTCGACTATTGTCTGATCGATCGCTAAGCCTACAATTTTAGTAGCTTGGGCTATTGGCTGATCGACGACGGATTAGACCTATAAGCGTACCATGAGCTCATCAGCCCTAACGTTTCTCTTCGGTGAGTGTTTTGCAAGTACTATAGCTCGCACAGTAGCTAGCCTACTAACACCAAGAATCATCAAACAAGCCCTACTGATATGATAAACAATTCAAACTTACATCTAAGCATGCCATATATTACATCAAAAGCTGGTGAGGATACATCTGTTTCCATAACTCGGAGAGGGTTCGCATGATTCACTATCAAACAAAAGTAGCAAGTACCGCCCACACAAGACAATGCACTAGCCCTAAGATGGTTTGATAACACACATCGTTCTGGTAATTAAACACAATGCAAACTACCCTGAAGGATTAGCGTGACCAACTATTTCTTGTCATCGATCTCTCGAGCAATGACCACAGCACGGACAACGGCATGGAAATGGATCTCTAGGGCGATGTCCACAGGACGAACCATGACATCAGAATCGATCTCTAGGGTGATGTCCATAGGATGGACAACGGCATCGGAATCGATCTCTGGGGCGATGTCCACAGGACAGACCGTGGCATCGAAAACGATCTCTGGGGCATTGTCCACAAGACGGGCCGCGACATCAGAATCATCAAGGACGTCCATCGGCACTTGCACAACCCTAACATATTAGCAAGCACATTGCAAATAATAAAAAACCACAACTATGGCAAGCCATTATTTTTACCTTGTGTAGCTCACTGGGGGATCCCATCCCTTCGGGGGCCATCTCCTCATCCTCGATGGGGGCCATCACCTTGCCAGGGGAATACTGCTTCTCAACGGTGACTATCTCCTCAAACTCGGCCTTGAGCCTCGCATAGGTGGCCATTAGAGTTTTTGGGGTAGGCACAGTGGGTCCCTTGTTGTTCTTCTAGCTTTCTTTGAGGAGTTCGTCCGCCAACGTCATCAACTCTTTGGCCAGTGCTTGTTTCTTGGAGTTCTTCGTCTCCATGGGTTGGCCCACCAACATGGTCAACTCATTGGTCGGTACTCACTTCCTGGAGATTGCTGTCTCCAGTGGGTTGTCCGCCGTCAACTCTTTGCCTAGTGCTCCAGGATCCATCAATGAACTGACAAACAAAAAGCAATCAAAAGGAAATCACAATCGCAATGAAAACGGGAAAAGAATAGGCTGTGAGAACCGGTCGGTGCTTCGCAAAAAGAGGATTCTTGGAATGAAAATATAGTAGCATCACTGATTCGCCCACCTTTCCTTTGTCGGTACAGAAGAAAAATGGCAGAAGTGAGTAGCCTAGAGTGAGGTTTTCTTCAAGAAAGGGGAGAAAGGGCTTCAACGAGCGTTCCAGTGAAATGATGGTTGCTTCATCCAGTCTAACTTCGAGGCCATTTTACCACTCCTGGTAAAGGTGTGGGTTTTGTGATATGATGGGTCATGACGGCCACACCGGGGTGACCAGTGAGTCTCGACTGTAGCACCTCGCTGTGATTTGGTGGATGGCACGCGGGCCCGGATGCTTTGATGCCCCGCATGTAGATAGAGTGGGTAGTCATATACTCAGGGGCTGTTTGTATTGTGACTATATTTTCCATATATTGCCACATGATTTTTGCCACACTTGCCTTACTTGAGTTGCTCAAATTGTTAGCCACACATTGGCTTGCCTAAGGGAATCTTGCCACACTTTTTGTGTCTATAACATGTGGGGTTCACTGCTCATAAAAATATTCTTGCCTTAGGTGTGGCTAGAACCAAACACCTACCTAACTTGGTCAAACTTGCCTAAGATGATGTGTGGCAAAGGGTGGCAAGCTGTGGCTAGGAACCAAACAGCCCCTCAATATTGTGCACCGCGACCCAGGCGTTGAAGAAAACGAGAGAACTACGTATTTATTTACGGTGTAGATTCACTCATTTTGCTCCATATGTACTCATTTAGGGTGTAGTCTAGTCACTTGTTGAAATCTCTAGAAAGGAAAATATTATACTCCTTTCCGCTTTACAGGGCTATACTAGCAAGTACTTCCTAAATATAGGTCTTTCTAGAGATTTCAACAAGTGACTACATACGGAGCAAAATGAGTGAATCTATACTCTAAAATATGTCTATAGTGGGCTCACATAGCAATTTGGTATCATGCAAGAGCCTGGCTATATGCGTGCTCCAAGGCTCCGCACCATGCCCCACCCCTACACAAAGACTGCCACGTGAGCGTTTGCAACTACCATGTTCGGGTTGCGCTTGGCTCTTCGCCTCTTCGAGAAGACAAACAATGATGTTAATACTACTTCTATAGTATCGAATCCACTGCTGCATGTCCATCCACCGCGTGCGGGAGGGATAGCTTGTTGTAGTATAAGAAAAAGCCTATCCTCGTCTACGAGCCACCACGCGCATGGGAGAGGGAGAAGGCGTGTAGTAGTAAAATCAAGCTTCTCCTCGTTGTACGATTTGACGCGACACATCATAGCACTGGCCCCACATGCTTGCCTCTAAACTTGCCTAAAAGACCCGTAGTGTACAATATATTTGCTGCAACCTCTAACATTTACCCCACGACAAATTTAAATATATATTCCTGTCTTGACCAGGTGAGCATGCAAACTACAATCACCAGGATAACAGGTAGGGCCAGAAGATTATTTTAATAAAAAAATGCTTTCAGACGGCCTCATAGCATGGAGCCGACCCTAATGATTTTAAGCTTAGAGGCATGGTACACGCTATCCTTGACTACTCTACACATGAAACTGCCACACGAGCATTCCATGCTGCGCTTGTCTCTTCGCCTCTTCGGGAGTTCAAACAATGATGGAGTACTAATGCAGTGGAGTACTACAGTATGCTTCTGGCCATCTGACACCGAATAAACTGCTACATGTCCACCACGTGCGGGAGGGAGAGCTTCATTGACTTACTACTCCTGCCTTTGCGTGTATGATAGGCGGGCCCAATAGGTGGGTGGCCCACCTATCATACAGCCAAAGGCAGGTACAGTTAAGGCATAGGAGCTCAGTCCACGAGGGAGAGGGCATTGTAATCAAACTTCTCGTTGTTGTACGAGTTGACGCGACACATCAAAGCACTGCACTCGATATATTTCAATAATTTGTGTTTACCGATGCATTAATTTCAATGCATGCATTCATGTCGTGACTTCCCTTTTGATACATGCATGTGTTGATTTAATGCACCTTGCCAAATTTTGACTATAAATATAACTAACCAAATGTTCATGCATGTGACAAAAAATTACATCATTGAAAACTATGTTCAAATATGAATCAAACGATATAATTTTTGTTAACATGCACTAACATTTTGTCAGTTAAATCTTTGGTCAAAATTTAGCACCAATTACAAAGGGGCCCAATAAATATTGTACTCTCACATTTTGCTTTGAGGATACTCCTACATAGAAAATATAAATAATAATGCATGTTGGGGCAGCCCACGTTTCTGATAATTTGAGCCGTGGGCTTGTTCACAAATTTTACGAGGCGGTGGTTGTTCGTTTAATGGAGGGTCTTGTACCAGACTTGAACGATACAAAGTGCGACCTAGCACACCATAACACCACTTGGATTAAGCAGGTAGCTATCTCAAAAAACAATCAACAACTCAAAAAAATGGTGACCTGGCATGTAAACGATTTTAAACGATTGTTTTGATGGAGTGAAAAAGGAAAACTACCCCACTACATGTATATATAGACTAGAGCCTCCGTGCTTGCTTGCTAGGGTTGCTCTATTCACACACTCTCATCCTCTCCAGATCTAAACAAGATAGCGGTGGTAACACAGTCTTTCTACCATCACCGCTGGTTACAGATCCGGATGTATCCCCCTCCATAGGTGAAGGATAGGAGGGGCAGCATTTAGGCCGTCGTCGACAGCGAGGGAGGAGACCCACTGCCGGCCGCACCATTATCTCTAGCCGAGCGCCGGCGCGGGAGGTCCTCCGATCCCTTCGTCGCTGCCATAGTGTGGGCAGATCCGGCCTCCCGCCGTCCACCTATCCACATCCCGACGACCTTCAGGTATATCTTTCTTCGAAACCGCCCTAGCTCTACTTCCCCAGCTCTCTACGTCGCTGTATGTGCATCATTTTCTAGCTCTCAGCCCCTCTCGATCAGATGGTCCAATGTCACCTATTTTTTCTTCTATTGTTATAGGTAAATCTACTTCATGGAGTCGAATCCTATACTTGGTTCAAACAAGAAATAAAGGGGGGATTTAGTATGTACATCGGACTTGGTACAAACAGGAAGGAAAGGGGTGAAAGTAGTACAGACCGGTCATCCAACCGGTCTCTTGGTCGAAAAGGGAAATATAGGGGAAACGCTGTACACAGTGGTATGACTAGGACTAGATTTGCTATCCACACATAGGAGTAGGTGGCTAGACGGAACAAAAATGGGACCAAGCCAGATATGTTTCTTGGATGTTTGTTTCTCGGGGCAACAAACTCTGAATCACCACTTTATGCCCCGGTTTAGGTACATGGTGTTGGACTGCTGGTGCACCCACTGTCCCATGCCCTTATACCAAATATTTAGCTATTCTTAATCTAATGCCCCAGGTAAAATGAAGCCATGCCACTGTTATAAGCCGTGACAAGTTTAGCCAAATGTTTTTGCCTGTAATTGTTTGAGACTCTGACGGTTTCCGCTATAGCTTTTTGTGCAAATAGGGATATCCATTTCACCTGGTTGCTGTTGTGACCTTTTGGTGCACTGCACAAAACACTTCTTAAAAGAAGTGACTTTTGTGCTGTTTAACTGGAATGTCAAAATGTAACATTTGGTTCATTTCGGCGGAACTGCACAAAGGGAGATCTGCGTTCCAATCCTCATCATCCATATTGGCACCATAACCTTCCTTTAGGCAAGAATGATATTTAATGCATGTGTCCATCTCTATATTACTACTGGCATGAGAAAATAATGCTATTGTTTACTAGTACACTTGTACTCCCTCACTGAAAAAACCAATTCTGAAATAGAAGGCCAATCATGTACTTGGTTTCACCAACTGGTGAGGAGAAAGAGAAACAGAGCATGAAGAGGAGGAAGAAGAAGAATAAAGTGGAAATGGAGATCACGCGATGGTACCGTCCTATGTTATCCTAACATCTTGCTAGTGGTATTGTATTGTTGTGTTGCCACTAGTCTTAATTTAGTTGGAAGACTAGCAAGATGCCCATGTGTTGCATGTAACATCAAGATGCATTTGTATGAGTTGTTTATCTTGTGAGAGAAAAGGATGAAATAGGGAAGGCCTTATTTGCAAATGTGGAGAGGGTTGTGGGTACCTTTTTGCAAAATTGCCATAGTTTCCTTCCTAACCGTCAGATATAAATTGAACGACCTATAGTGCAGGATGGCAGGCACATCATCATGGCCAACTCTGTTTTTTATAAGAGTAGAGTAGAGTAGAGATAGATAGAGAAATGCAGCAGAGTAGTACTTGGGTTGATGACACATCATACTAATTAACTGGATTCTGGATGCATCTGTGACCCAGATCTACACGATCAACAGTGCCAAGGTGATCTTGCCGAAGCCCGAGGCCATTCAAGGGCTCCGGCAACGTCCACCTTACATGTGAGACGATCATCCAGGGAACCTGTCGTGGATTTGTCATGGCAGGTGTCCTAGCGAAAGGACTTAGTCGTGGAGCCATCTCTACAAGTTTACTTGAAGGGGTTAAAGCGGACACAAAGACACGAGGGTTTTATACTAGTTCGGCCCCTTCGATGAAGGTAACAGCCTACGTCTAGTTGTGGTGGAATTGCTATGATCTTGATGGCTAGGGAGCAAACAAGCTTCGCCTAGGCTCGAGTTGTCGTTGTCTCTCCTAAACCGCCACCGGGTCGCCCCCTTATATACACGGGTGGTGCCCGTCGTTCCATAGAGTCCTAACCGGTTCATACTCGTACTCCGGTTGCTATCTTTCTATTCCTTACTTACAACACAAGCCATACATGCGGCCGGTTTACGGCTATATGTTCTAACCGTCTACAGGCCTTGGGCCTTCATCTGTTTACACTACTAATGAAGTTAACCCGGCCCAAGTAAGCCGGTTTATACCTAGTGGTAATATCCCCAACATTAGGCCCCAGATTGATTTGAACTGGTTCATGTCAATCCTTCACACCATCTTGCGTCTTGGATATCTTCTGTTAATTGGCAAATCTCCATGTCGTCATTATTTTTATTTGCTGTAAACCGGCATGACGTCATCAGTTTTGGTTACTGTAAACCGGCATGACGTCATCATGAAATTCATAACGCCCTCTTAATGACAGCTCCTGGATTCGCGCGTTTGACCTAGCTCGGTTGCCTTATAAATAAGACCGAAGGGTCATTTCCTTTCTCTTCCCCTTCGTCCCTTCTTCTTCTTCTTCCTCACGTCGCCGGCCTTGCAGCTCCGCCACCATCGTCGACCTCTGCCTCGTCTCAGGCCGCTGCATCAACCTGAACGTACCCGAGTGTTGCGGCGTCTTTCCGCATCTTCTCCGTTCCTGGCAAGTCCTCTCTTCTTCTTAACCTAGATCTGTTCTTAGGGTTCCATGTTCTTGCTATATTCATTGCACGTTCATGGCTGTTCTCTATCCTTGAATGCATCTGTGAACTCTTGCTGTGCTTAATAGCGATCCCTTTAGTATCTGCTTGCTTTTTCATCCAAGCTCATAAATCTCCTGCACATATCTGCTCGATGGTTCACTTCCGTTTCCGCCTTAGTCTTCGAAATATTTCCTGTTTTTATGAGCTTGCTGTAGATCCGTGGCTGTAACATAATTTTGTGAAACTTGTTTCTGCATAACCAGTTATCCATAGTTTCAATTGCTTCTGATGCTTAGGCCAGGCGGTTTAACTTCACCATAGAGAAAAAATTGCTAGACCGGTATATATGTCATTAGTCCCCTGGTTGAACCGCCAGAATCCATCTGATGCTGCGTTGTAGAAGACCGGTTTATGGGTACTGCCTCCGGTTTACCGTAATTAGATCAACACCGTTTCATCCGGCATGTTCTTGAACCGGATCACTTATTTCTTGTAGATCTCGTCATGGCCAAACAAGTGTACGAGTGCAACTGGGTTCCCTCCCGTGTCACAGAATCACAGCTGAACGATCTAGTCCTGATTGGCGCTTTGGATAACAAAGACACGATTCATTGGAGGGTTCCTGGAGATGAATGTCCTCCTACGCCCCAGGAAGGAGAGGTCGTGGTCTTCACAGATCATATGGCCCGGGGCTTCAAACCGCCCGGCTCCAAATTTTATCGAGATGTGTTAGCCAACTTTCAACTCCGTCCACAGGATATCGGCCCCAACTCCGTCACCAATCTATGTCATTTTCAAGTACTTTCTAAGGCATATATTCAAGAGGAGCCTTCAGTCGAGTTATTTAGAGATCTCTTTCATCTGAACCGTCGTACCGAATTCACTGACGGCCCTAATACCGAACTGGGCGGTATGGCCATTCAGAAGAGGAAGGAAATCACCTACCCTCACGTCAAACTCCATACGCACCCCAAAGAATGGAACGTAACTTGGTTTTATTGCAAGGATACATCTCCTGCCAATGAAAATCCCTTGCCTGGCTTCCGTTCGGAACGGCTCAGCAACACTCACCCTTTTCCACAAAGGCTAAGCGCCAAGGAGAGAATTAAATATGCTCCTCAACTGTCCAAGCTCCGGGCCTTCATGGCCAATGGTTTAAAAGGAATAGACCTTGCACGCTGCTGGATATCATGGAGCATTTTGCCTCTAAGCCGGCGCCCAAATTTGATGTGTGAGTATACTGATAGTGTCGATGACCCACTCCGACACACTAAAATCCAACTTCCTGAGGACGAAGTCACTGAATCTGTGAAAAAGATGCTGAATGAACCGGAGCACCTCTGTGCTCAAACCGGTCTGCTTCCTTACTGCACCACCAACAAACCGCCAGCGGTAATATTTTAATTGCTCTATTGTTGAACCGGTTTACTATTTTATACGTTCAATGTTTAATTGCTGCTGATCCAGGGTGATAATCCGTTTTGGAGTAAGAAACTTCCTCAAGACAAAACGGAGAAGGCAGGACGGCCAACCCGGCCCAAGACCAAGGTTATCAAGAACCAGCTCATAAGAGAAAAACCACCGCTTCATCTGACCCAGCCATTGACGATGATGTGGGTAATCCGGATCTTGAGGTAGAACTTGATTCACTTGGCTTGCTTTTTACACGCCTTATTGATGATAATGCTTGCCAGGAGGACGCTGAAGCCAGCAACGTGGGTTTCGTTGAGGTAACCATTCTCTCTTCTGATTCAGAAATCCTGCCTTTGCCAAAATTTCGCCGGGCAAACCGGAAAATTAAATTTTCTCATCCTCTTGCTTATCTGGATTCCCAATTTCTTATGAAGACCCAGCAACACGAAGCTCGCCGCACAACCCGGCACAGTGGCCAGGTAGTTACCTCTGCCGGTTTACCAAACAGTCCGGTTCGAAAACGCCGCTCCGAGGTCTTCGACCTTTTTATTGATTTAAATCGTAAAGCGGGTTTCTTCCGTCAACCTCTTAATCCATCTGACTCCGATTATCAGGTCACTTCTCATTCATCATCTGGTGAATCATCGGCCACCCAGCTACCACCTTTGAAAACAGTTGCTGGGTAAGTTAAACCAAACATATGCTTCTAGTATACTGCGCAACGGTTTACACTTTTCCTTAATTTTTATTTTTCTTTCAGGGCTAAACCGAAGCCAAGCAAGAAGGCCCGCCTGGATAGAGCGGCTGAAGAAAATGTGGCCCCAGAACATGACCAAGCACCGGATCATGAAATGTTTACTTCTGAAGATATCCCCAATGATTCTCCTCTGCAAGACGATGTTATCCCTGAAGAAGGTCTTATTAATACTCCAGCGTCTGCTGATCCGCCTGCCAGCTCTGTCCAGATTGAAAAATCCCACACTCCTGCTGACAAAACGGCCGCACCAAACCAAACCGGCGAGTCAAAAGATGATGATGTTGTGATTACCGGTGTAGGCCGTTCTGAACCCGGGAATCCTGCCACTCTTACCAGGCATACCATCAAAGAGGATTCTTCCCTTTTGAACAAAGGAAAATGGGATGTTGAACTAGAAACATACGCCGCTCTGAATGCTCAAGATCTTCACTCTGGCTATTTAAATCGGCTTTACACTAGCCGTGACTGTGAAGCTGGTCTGGTCAAAATGATGAGGGATAAATTTGAGGTAAATTCCATCTTTCTTTTCTGCCATTGCATTCATCCCAGTAGCCCCCAAGGGCCGGTTTGTGACTTTGGTCAAACCGGGACTTGAGCCTGAATATATATATATACATATATATTTTTTGAAATCCGTCGGCATAACCCTCGAGGGCCGGTTTAGCATAA
Organism: Triticum aestivum; assembly: GCF_018294505.1. Taxonomy (NCBI): domain Eukaryota; kingdom Viridiplantae; phylum Streptophyta; class Magnoliopsida; order Poales; family Poaceae; genus Triticum; species Triticum aestivum. Next base: position 294,318,776 of record NC_057809.1, read on the forward strand.
GCAAACCGGGGCTAAAAAATAAAAAGCTGTCCTTAGAACATGACTTGATCAAATAGCCATTAGCCCCCAAGTGCCAAGTTGAATACTTGTATTGAGCTTGGGATTTTGTAATCGAGCAATATACAAAAAATTGAAGGTACATTAGCCCCCAAGTATCAGGCATATAACTTTGTTATGTGGTTGATACTTCAATTTCTTGGCTCGCCTGTTCAAAGCTTGAAAATGCCATCTGTATGCAGGCTGAGATTAAAATCAAGGAGGACCGGATTGCCGATTTGCAGGAGGCCCTGAAGACCCAGCAAGCTGAAACAGATAAGGCCAAGCAAGAATTAACCAGCGCTTTGAGCACTGCTGAATGGCTGAAAGAAAATTTCAAGAAAGAGCGGGCTAACTGGGCCACTGAGAAGGCCGGTTTAACCAAAAGAGCAGAAAATGCTGAGCGGCCCTTAAACTGGTGGTGGATGAACTGACGGCCGTACAGCGGCAAATACACTCCATGACTGCTGCAATCTTTGGTAAGCTCCTTGTAACTTCTGTGATGAATTTGAATCTGCTGTATCGTAAGTCCAGTTTGAGACCATTCCAATCTTGTTGTAGGCACACGTATTGGGCACTTAGGAAATGATGTGCGGAAGAAATTGAAAGCTGCCTACAACTTGGTAGAACAATTATATACCGGAGCCCAACGGATCATCACCACAGCTTCTCACAACAACCCGGCGCCCTCTTTAATCCAGGACACTCTTAGCAAGCTGTCAATGCTTCCAGCCCGGATTGAGGAGCTGAAAAAATCCGCTGCCCGAACCGGAGCCATCAATGCCTTAATTCGGGCAAAGGCATGGGTGCCCGACTTTGATCCTGTGGAAGTAGCTCAAGGCTATCCCAGTCTGAAAGAAGATGGCTCCGAATTCAACGAAGAAGATTTAAGGGCCATAAACCGTGCAGTGCGCCCTCTGGCTTGCCAGCTAGCTGAAGAGGCAGATTTGACGCATTATCAAGCGCAATATAATAATCAAAACAAGCGAGTGCCTGCCCCAACTGTTGAAGCAGAGAATCTGATTCCTCCAATCCGTAAGCACACTTACGCCCCTGATATTGAACCGTCTTCCCTGATCCATGAAGAGGCTGTTTTCCAAGCTTTAATGGGAATCGACTGGACCACTGTTGATTTCCAGCCAATGGGTAGAGACGAGGAAGCTGAAGCGGCGGAGGATGAGGAGCAGGCTTGAATCGGAAGCCGGTTTTGAAGAGCTATTTGCAATATCCTTCCACAAAAACAATGATTTTGTCTGGGCACCATGCTGCCTTGTAATAGGATAATTAAAACTTCTGCCTGGAATGTGCCTTCGTGCATAAGTACTGAAGCTTTTGCTTGAAAAAGTTTAACTCATATTTCCTGCAATCAGAAAAAATTTGAACATGTTTGGGTATAAGGCGGGCTTATCTAAGCCTGAAGCGGAGGTTTTTATAAACCATTACCGTCAAAAAGGGAGAAAGTAGCTCCCGTACAAACCGTACTGACTTAATACGAGCCCCCTGGTTACTCCATGATGTTAACAGGGAAAAGGTAAACCGGGCAGAATCCTCCGGATTAGAAGGGGGATCAAAAATCATTGGCTGAACTGGAAAAATTATACTTGTTGACATAAAGAAATCCAACAAAAGCAAAAAACGAACAAACCATGAAAACAACATGGAAGCAAAAGTAATAATAAAAACCATTTGCAAAAATATGCTATACTGAGCTGTTCAGATGGCATTACCATGGTCGGACAGTGATAGAGGCGGGGGTGTCCCGATCTTTCGATGAGATGATAACTATCGATTTGGTGAAGATGACTTTGACGATCCGACTACAAACGTGCACGACGTTGCGCCTTAGAAATCGCTAAACCAACTCCGAAAGGTTATTGACCACGCTGGAGCACAATCAACCTGACCACGAAGGTCTATTCCTGCAAGCAATCGAAGAACAAGCAAGAATATGATAAAAGCAATCTGAATATTGCGAGTATATATGAAGTATTGATAAAGGTGGGGATCCGTAAGCGGTCTTGGTCTGGTCGTTGGACACAAACGAAGTACACGAAGTTGCAATGGCTAACTTTTAACTAAACAAATCCCAAGGAAAAGCTACTAGATGGATCTACTTATATAGGAGCAAGGGGTGGCGGCCAAGGAGGTGGGAGGACGTCCCAAGGCAGCCTAAAACTAAATCTAGGTCGTACAAGGCCAATGGGCCCAAGTCCCAAGGAAAAGCTACTAGATGGATCTACTTATATAGGAGCAAGGGGTGGCGGCCAAGGAGGTGGGAGGACGTCCCAAGGCAGCCTAAAACTAAATCTAGGTCGTACAAGGCCAATGGGCCCAAGTGGAGGTGATGTAACACCTTTGGACTTGTAGTTTGACTCGGATTCTGCTGCAGCATCAGATTGTTTCGTCCACAACTCAACGCTCCGGACGAATTTGAAGGTGATTCCAATTGGGTTGGAAAGTGCACGAAATCTAGTTTCCAACAAAAAAAGAATCACCCAATTCGGAGTCCGTATGAAAAACTTGTGTGCGTTTTCAGTCAGGTATGTCTGTGCAGTCCGAATCTGAATCCAGAACGTGAGAGACTTGGACTCTATCTTCTCTTGGGCCAAAAGTGACGTGAGAGAACTTTTTGGACAGCAAATAAACATCTCTTTCTTCCTTATCTTCATATGTGGATTGTACAAATGTCCCATACACCTGCAATTAGACAAAACACAAAAGTGTGTGAAGTATTTTTGTTCTGGATAACATAAATAGATTATTGAATAGTTTGCACTAGAAATCACCTGACAAATATGCATATATGCAATATTTTTGGTCATATCCAAGGTAGTCATGTCCTCATCATCCTCCCCTTCTTGAAAATAAAGCCGTCCTCTGCGTTGCTTAATCTGAAATGTGGCTAACAAAAGAGACAAGGTGTACATGTTGTATATGTATATGTCATCCATTTTTACTTCCCTTGATTTTTGCATATATGACACATGAATAGATGAGTAACTTGCATAGTTCATAAAATCTAAAGCCAAAAAATTAGCACAAGAAGTAGAAGGCATGAAAATATTGCAACTCAGTTTGCACATATAAGTGAAGCTCTTATTCATTTCAAAAGATTGACAATGTTCATCATTAAACCATCCCAACATTGGTGAATAAACCATACTTGCATCAAATTTACATGCTACAACATGCTTAAATAAGCAAACATGCAATAAGTCATTCAACACAGAATCATCACCAAGATTAGAGGTCATATCAAAATGATTAAACATTGGTTCTTTTGCATCAATAGTTAATTCAATGGGTGCACTCAAAATTGTTGGTATTTCAGTTGTTTGATCACATGGCAAAGTCAAATTATCAACGTAGTCCTCTAAAATAGGTGGTTTGATCAAAGTAGTGGGTAGCTCATCAGATGGTGCATTCAAATTGACAAGGCATTCATCATTCTCATGTAGAGATGGAAGATCAGTACCTTTGTCATTACCTCTTATGATCAACTCAGATGATGTAGCCACTCTCGGGGGCGATGTGTCACATGGTGGAGGTGATGTAGTCCTGACAACAACGGATGTGGTTGTCATAGTATGCCTAGTAGTTGAAGAAACAATCATATCAACTCTTGGAATGTGCACCGTGCGCTTGTTCTCCTCGTGGCCAACACGTCGTTTTATTTCCTGTTCAGCTTTGCAAGCAAGATGAAACAAATGGTCCATAGGATAACACTCTTCATGAATTAGTATCTCTTGAATATCACGGTTTAATCCTCCCCAAAATCTATCCATAAAATCATCTTCACTTTCTTCTAAAGAGGAATGCAACAAGGTAGTTTGTAAATCATCATAATATTTTGTTACAGTTTCACTACCTTGTTTTAAGTGTTGCAACTTCTTAATCATGTCACGAGTATAATAAGCAGGGACGAAAGTATGTCGCATGGCAAGTTTCAAATCATCCCAAGTAGCAGGTATATAATCAGGGTGTAACCGACAATATTCACTCCACCAAACCAAAGCATAACCAGTGAAAGAACCAACCGCAACCTTAACCTTTTTATGTTCATCAAAATTATGGGAAGCAAATATATTTTTTATGTCGAACTCCCATTCAATATATAAAGCAGGTTTAAAACGGCCATTAAATGGTGGTATAGATACATTAACCTGATCATGTGCATTTGGATGTTTGTGCACCTCTCGTGACGGTTGTGGTATTTGCAAAGGTGGTGGCACGTCTCCCGCGATCGACAAAGCCCATGAATTGACTCTGGATCCTGTCATGATTAGTAGAACAAGAAACAAAACCCAAAAATAATGTTCCTATAACTACTAGGATGTGGTGGTAAAACGCTCACAGTAAAGCAAATATCAATGTCTTACAAGTTCTTACCATGCAGCAGGCGGTGATCGGCAACCAGCGGTGTCAAGTAACTCCGAATATTGAGTAAAGCGATTGCCAGGGGAGCGTACGTATACACGGTGTAGAAATATGTGGAGCTGGGTTGGCTATATATGGTAGCAAAAGATTAGCAATAATCAATTCTGATGAGGACATCAATACAATTGTTACACCCACAGCCCCTGCTGCTATACATACTGGACCAATTACTAGAGCTCGTGCACGCCAACTAAATTACCAGGTACTTTCGTTTCTTGGTAATGATTCTAATGTTCATGAGAATATGATGCTGCCTAAATTGGATACATTTGTTTTGCTTACAAATGAAGGGCCTACCTTGGAGAAGGATGAACATTGGAGCAAGAACAAGCATGGAGATGATGGCATGCGCAAGGGGAACAAGAACGGAGTTACAAGTGATGATTCCAGGACTTTGAAGCCACCATAATGGGTGCATGAAGCCTTGGACGAAATATACAAGATGCCACTTCATAAATTTCGTCCCGAGGCTATTTTAGGTGCTGCGTCACCTTATTATTGGGCCAGGCCCATGTAATTTCGAAATACATAAGTATAGGCTATTTTTAGAGTCCGTATGTGTGGGGAAACAAGAGATAGGGTTGATTTCGGACCCCTCCACCGAGGGCCACGAAATTCCCCCCTCTTCCTCCATATATACAGCCCTTAGGGCATCGTTTAGACTTTGGGTTTTGTTTAGATTAAAAGTTCGCCATAGCTGCAACTTCGCGTACTTCGTTTGTGTTCAACGACCAGACAAAGGCGTCACAGAACCCCACCTTGATCAATAAAGCTTTCATCTTATATTCGCAATATCCAGATTGCAATCTTAGTTTCTTGCTTGTTCTTCGTTTGCTCGCAGGAAACAGACCCTCGTGGTCAGGTTGATCGTGCTCCGGCGTGGTCAATAACCTCTCGGAGTTGGTTTAGCGATTGCTAAGGCGCGACGTCCTCGCACGTTCGTAGTCGGATCGTCAAAGTCGACTTCCACCAAAGCGAAATCCACCATCTCATCGAAAGACGGGACACCTTTGCCTCTATCACTTGGACTCTATCTTCTCTTGGGCCAAAAGTGACGTGAGAGAACTTTTTGGACAGCAAATAAACATCTCTTTGTTCCTTATCTTCATATGTGGATTGTACAAATGTCCCATACACCTGCAATTAGACAAAACACAAAAGTGTGTGAAGTATTTTTGTTCTGGATAACATAAATAGATTATTGAATAGTTTGCACTAGAAATCACCTGACAAATATGCATATATGCAATATTTTTGGTCATATCCAAGGTAGTCATGTCCTCATCATCCTCCCCTTCTTGAAAATAAAGCCGTCCTCGGCGTTGCTTAATCTGAAATGTGGCTAACAAAAGAGACAAGGTGTACATGTTGTATATGTATATGTCATCCATTTTTACTTCCCTTGATTTTTGCATATATGACACTTGAATAGATGAGTAACTTGCATAGTTCATAAAATCTAAAGCCAAAAAATTAGCACAAGAAGTAGAAGGCATGAAAATATTGCAACTCAGTTTGCACATATAAGTGAAGCTCTTATTCATTTCAAAAGATTGACAATGTTCATCATTAAACCATCCCAACATTGGTGAACAAACCGTACTTGCATCAAATTTACATGCTACAACATGCTTAAATAAGCAAATATGCAATAAGTCATTCAACACAGAATCATCACCAAGATTAGAGGTCATATCAAAATGACTAAACATTGGTTCTTTTGCATCAATAGTTAATTCAATGGGTGCACTCAAAATTGTTGGTATTTCAGTTGTTTGATCACATGGCAAAGTCAAATTATCAACGTAGTCCTCTAAAATAGGTGGTGTGATCAAAGTAGTGGGTAGCTCACCAGATGGTGCATTCAAATTGACAAGGCATTCATCATTCTCATGTAGAGATGGAAGATCAGTACCTTTGTCATTACCTCTTATGATCAACTCAGATGATGTAGCCACTCTCGGGGGCGATGTGTCACATGGTGGAGGTGATGTAGTCCTGACAACAACGGATGTGGTTGTCATAGTATGCCTAGTAGTTGAAGAAACAATCATATCAACTCTTGGAATGTGCACCGTGCGCTTGTTCTCCTCGTGGCCAACACGTCGTTTTATTTCCTGTTCAGCTTTGCAAGCAAGATGAAACAAATGGTCCATAGGATAACACTCTTCATGAATTAGTATCTCTTGAATATCACGGTTTAATCCTCCCCAAAATCTATCCATAAAATCATCTTCACTTTCTTCTAAAGAGGAATGCAACAAGGTAGTTTGTAAATCATCATAATATTTTGTTACAGTTTCACTACCTTGTTTTAAGTGTTGCAACTTCTTAATCATGTCACGAGTATAATAAGCAGGGACGAAAGTATGTCGCATGGCAAGTTCAAATCATCCCAAGTAGTAGGTATATAATCAGGGTGTAACCGACAATATTCACTCCACCAAACCAAAGCATAACCAGTGAAAGAACCAACCGCAACCTTAACCTTTTTATGTTCATTGAAATTATGGGAAGCAAATATATTTTTTATGTCGAACTCCCATTCAATATATAAAGCAGGTTTAAAACGGCCATTAAATGGTGGTATAGATACATTAACCTGATCATGTGCATTTGGATGTTTGTGCACCTCTCGTGACGGTTGTGGTATTTGCAAAGGTGGTGGCACGTCTCCCGCGATTGACAAAGCCCATGAATTGACTCTGGATCCTGTCATGATTAGTAGAACAAGAAACAAAACCCAAAAATAATGTTCCTATAACTACTAGGATGTGGTGGTAAAACGCTCACAGTAAAGCAAATATCAATGTCTTACAAGTTCTTACCATGCAGCAGGCGGTGATCGGCAACCAGCGGTGTCAAGTAACTCCGAATATTGAGTAAAGCGATTGCCAGGGGAGCGTACGTATACACGGTGTAGAAATATGTGGAGCTGGGTTGGCTATATATGGTAGCAAAAGATTAGCAATAATCAATTCAAAGATGCAATGTTGAATAAACGCTCAACGACGGTACTGTGCTGGTCCTAGGCTAGACCGGACTAGAGACGCGAGCCTAGAACACTAATGAGGTCACGGCGTAGCACAACTAGCATCAATGAAGGATACTAAGGAGCTCTTGACAGCAAGATATAAGTGAAGATCACAACGGCAGTGAAGATAATGATGAAAAACAACTGCCAAGCAGGATATACAACAACTCTCTCTCCAACTTTCCTCTTGAAAAGTTTGAGACAAGTTTCTGATAAATTCTTTCAAAGAATGCTACTAACTCAAGCTTTCCAATGCAAAAAGAATCACTCAATTCCGAGTTGATATGAGGAGTCAAAGAATTCTAAAACTGGCCTAAAAATTGGAACAAGTTGTGTTCACGAACTTTAGAGGGCAAAAAGACCTATTTAGAAGCCGATTTTGAGGTGTCAAATATTGAACTAGCTTATGCAACTATTTAGATGCGGCTCGTCGCTAGCTTCAATTTGAGTACTCACGGAGCCAAAACGGACTTCGTATGAGAAAGATACACCTGTTTTACTGAACAGTGCGCAAAACAGATTCCAATCCGAATTCAGGTACGAGATTGATTCTAGATAGATCCGATTTTTTTTCTTCTCTTTTTTTTTCTCACGCTTTTTTTTTCTTTTTCTTCTCTCTTTTTCTTTTTTTTTCCTCTCTTTTTTTCCTCTATCTTTTTTTTCTCCCTCTTTCCAAGACAAACTAGATAAGATGCAGATTGGATCAGGCGAAGATGTGAATGACCTCAACTATGATTATGACAATGAACAGTGCGTAGCACGTGGTGGAAATTAATGGATGGAATGGTGGACAGCAGAAGGGATAATGATGCAGCGGCGGCGTGACTAATGTGAACAGAACTCGAAACTCTAAAGGAACTAGACACTAAGACCAGCAACTAACACGACGATGCAACCGATAATTCAACTATGCAAGCAATGAATAGAAAATTGCAAAGGCTCGGACTGGCTTGGATAAATGATGAACAGATCTAACTTTTTTTATGGCTTTTTCATGGACTGTAGGTATGAATGACAGATGCGATCTAAACTACGAAAAACTGTAAAATCTCACCGAGCAACCTGAAAACTGATACCACTTGGTAGAGGCGGGGGTGTCCCGATCTTTCGATGAGATGATAACTATCGATTTGGTGAAGATGACTTTGACGATCCGACTACAAACGTGCACGACGTTGCGCCTTAGAAATCGCTAAACCAACTCCGAAAGGTTATTGACCACGCTGGAGCACAATCAACCTGACCACGAAGGTCTATTCCTGCAAGCAATCGAAGAACAAGCAAGAATATGATAAAAGCAATCTGAATATTGCGAGTATATATGAAGTATTGATAAAGGTGGGGATCCGTAAGCGGTCTTGGTCTGGTCGTTGGACACAAACGAAGTACACGAAGTTGCAATGGCTAACTTTTAACTAAACAAATCCCAAGGAAAAGCTACTAGATGGATCTACTTATATAGGAGCAAGGGGTGGCGGCCAAGGAGGTGGGAGGACGTCCCAAGGCAGCCTAAAACTAAATCTTGGTCGTACAAGGCCAATGGGCCCAAGTGGAGGTGATGTAACACCTTTGGACTTGTAGTTTGACTCGGATTCTGCTGCAGCATCAGATTGTTTCGTCCACAACTCAACGCTCCGGACGAATTTGAAGGTGATTCCAATTGGGTTGGAAAGTGCACGAAATCTAGTTTCCAACAAAAAAAGAATCACCCAATTCGGAGTCCGTATGAAAAACTTGTGTGTGTTTTGAGTCAGGTGTGTCTGTGCAGTCCGAATCTGAATCCAGAACGTGAGAGACTTGGACTCTATCTTCTCTTGGGCCAAAAGTGACGTGAGAGAACTTTTTGGACAGCAAATAAACATCTATTTCTTCCTTATCTTCATATGTGGATTGTACAAATGTCCCATACACCTGCAATTAGACAAAACACAAAAGTGTGTGAAGTATTTTTGTTCTGGATAACATAAATAGATTATTGAATAGTTTGCACTAGAAATCACCTGACAAATATGCATATATGCAATATTTTTGGTCATATCCAAGGTAGTCATGTCCTCATCAGACAGGATCAAGGCGCCCAATAGGAGTGACAATGATTCAGGTCAGCCAGGTCCCCAAATGTCTCGTGGCATATATGCCAAATCAAGAGGCGTGGCAATGGCTCGGGCCCGACCATGCCCCCAAGTGATTTTGTGGCCTTTAGGCCGACCAAGAGGCGTGACTGGTTCAGACTTGACCAAGTCCCCAAATGATCTGGTGGCTGTCGCCTATCAAAGGGTGTTCGTTGGTTCGGACACGACCAAGGCCCCCAGTGATATATAAAAACAAATGTCAAGGGGTAAACCGGAGGCCGCTTTAAGTAGAACCACTCCGTGTAACCTCGCATGATGAGACAGACAGAAACCCCGCTTCAGCTGAGGCTCCGGTTTGATATATCAAAGATAATATATACATTGTCATGATATGTACATAGATAGAGCCAATGGCTCAAGTATAGTAAGGCCGAAGATGAGCTATACTCCACGGTCTGCCGGTCTCCTCCTCTGATGTACGTGAGTCTTGATGCTCTCGAATATCAATCAGATAATACGACCCATTGTGCAGATTCTTGCTGACTACGAAAGGTCCCTCCCAAGGCGGGGATAACTTGTGCATATCCGTTTGATCTTGGATGAATCGAAGCACCAAATCTCCTTCTTGAAAAGTTCTGGTTCTAACCCGGCGACTGTGATAGCGATGAAGATCTTGCTGGTAAATCGCCGAACGGGCAGCCGCTATATCACGCTCCTCGTCCAATAGGTCCAAAGCATCCTGTCGTGCTGTCTCATTGTCTGCCTCAACATAAGCTGCCACACGAGGCGAATCGTGCCGGATGTCACTAGGGAGAACTGCCTCTGCTCCATAGACCATGAAAAATGGCGTGTACCTGTGGACCAGTTTGGCGTAGTATTGATACTCTATAATACAGATGGTAGCTCTTCAACCCAACATCCTGGTGTTCTTTGCAATGGGACCAAAAGCCGGGGTTTGATGCCTCGCAAGATTTCCTGATTAGCTCGTTCTGCCTGTCCATTGGACTGGGGGTGTGCCACTGACGACACATTAAGTCGGATGTGCTCACGTTCACAGAACTCCTTCATAGCGCCCTTGGATAAATTGGTACCATTATCAGTAATGATACTGTGTGGAAAACCAAACCGGAAAATCACCTTCTTGATGAACTGTACCGCTGTTGCTGCATCACACTTGCTGACAGGCTCCGCTTCAACCCACTTGGTAAATTTATCAACTGCCACCAAAAGGTGAGTTTTCTTATCCTTGGATCTTTTAAAAGGTCCAACCATGTCTAGCCCCCAAGTTGCAAACGGCCATGTTATTGGGATCATCCTCAATTCCTGAGCTGGCACATGAGCACGCCTTGAAAATTTCTGACATCCATCACACCGTTTAACCAAGTCCTCTGCGTCAGCATGTGCTGTCAACCAGTAGAACCCGTGACGAAACGCCTTTGCAACCAGAGACTTTGAACCGGCGTGGTGCCCACAATCCCCTTCATGGATTTCTCTTAATATTTCACAGCCTTCCTCAGGAGAAACACAACGTTGAAACGCCCCTGATATACTGCAATGATGTTATTCACCATTGACAATCGTCATAGACTTGGATCGCCGGACTATCTGCCTGGCCAGAATCTCATCCTCTGGCAATTCCCCCCTTGTCATGTACGCAAGATAAGGAACTGTCCAATCCGGAATAACACGCAGGGCTGCCACCAATTGGGACTCCGGATCAGGAATAGCCAAATCCGCTTCACCTGGGAGCTTGACTGACGGATTGTGCAACACATCCAAAAAGACGTTAGGCGGAACCGGTTTACGCTGAGAGCCCAACCGGCTTAAAGCATCCGCCGCTTCATTCTTCCGACGGTCCACATGATCCACTTGATAACCCTTGAAACAACCTGCAATATTATCCACTTCCCGATGATATGCAGCCATGGGCGGGTCTTTAGAATCCCAAGTGCCAGACACCTGTTGAGCCACTAGGTCCGAGTCACCAAAACACTTAACCCGGCTTAAATTCATCTCTTTAGCCATCCGCAGACCATGGAGCAAGGCTTCATACTCAGCTGTATTATTAGTACAAGGGAACATTAAGCGGAGAACATAACAAAACTTATCACCTCGCGGGGAAGTTAATACGACTCCAGCCCCCGAGCCTTCCAATTGCCTGGATCCGTCAAAATGAATAGTCCAATATGTGTGATCCGGCTTCTCCTCTGGTGCTTGTAATTCCGTCCAATCATTGATGAAATCAACAAGTGCTTGAGACTTCACCGTCATCCGAGGCACATATTTCAGTCCGTGTGGCCCCAGCTCTATAGCCCACTTGGCAATCCGGCCAGTCGCCTCCCGATTCTGTATAATATCACCCAAGGGAGCTGAACTGACCACTGTGATGGGGTGCCCTTGAAAATACTGCTTCAACTTCCGACTGGCCATAAAAACACCATAGACCAGCTTCTGCCAATGCGGATACCTTTGCTTGGATTCAATCAGCACCTCACTGATATAATAAACCGGCCACTGAACTGGATATTCCTTGCCTGCCTCTTTGCGCTCCACCACAATAGCCACGCTAACTGCCCGAGCATTAGCCGCTACGTATAATAATAGTGGCTCCTTGTCGACCGGAGCTGCAAGAACAGGCGGATTGGCTAACTGCCGCTTCAGGTCCTCAAATGCCTCATCAGCAGCTGGACTCCAGACGAAATTGTCTGTCTTCCTCAGCATTTGGTACAAAGGGATAGCCTTCTCCCCGAGGCGGCTGATAAACCGGCTCAGCGCAGCGATTCGGCCCGCCAAACGCTGAACATCGTTGATACACTCCGGTTTAGCTAGAGATGTAATAGCCGTAATCTTCTCCGGATTAGCCTCAATTCCTCTGTTAGACACCAAGAAACCCAGTAACTTGCCTGCCGGAACACCAAAAACACACTTGGCCGGATTAAGCATCATCCTGTAAGCTCGCAAGTTGTCAAAGGTCTCCTTCAAATCATCCACCAATGTCTCCTTCTGCCTTGATTTTACTACAATATCATCCACATATGCGTGCACATTGCGGCGGATCTGCTCATGCAGGCAATTCTGTACTCACCGTTGATAGGTGGCTTGGGCACTCTTGAGCCCGAAGGGCATAGATACATAGCAGAAGGCTCCAAAGGGAGTGATGAATGCTGTTTTCTCCTGGTCCTTAACCGCCATCTTGATCTGATGATATCCAGAGTATGCATCCAAAAAACTCAAACGCTCACAACCCGCCGTGGCATCAATGATCTGATCAATACGGGGGAGGGCAAAAAGGTCTGCCGGACAGGCTTTGTTAAGATCTGTGTAATCCACACACATGCCAAGTGCCGTTTTTCGTAAGAACCAGCACCAGATTAGCAAGCCACTCTGGATGGAACACCTCAATAATAAACCCAGCTGCTAAAAGCCTGGCCACTTCCTCTCCAATGGCCTTGCGTCTTTCTTCGTTAAACCGGCGGAGGAACTGTTTCACCGGTTTATACTTAGGATCCACATTAAGAGTGTGCTCAGCGAGTTCCCTCGGTACACCTGGCATGTCAGACGGCTTCCATGCAAAAATGTCCCGATTCTCACGGATGAACTCGATGAGCGCGCTTTCCTATTTGGGATCTAGGTTGGCACTGGTAGTGAACTGCTTGGATGAATCGCCGGGCACGAAGTCAACAAGCTTGGTCTCAGCTGCCGATTTGAACTTCAGATCTGAATCATGCTCTGTAGTCGGCTTCTTTAAAGGGGTCATATCCGCCGGATCGACATTGTCCTTATAATACTTCAACTCTTTCGTGGCACAGACCGACTCTGCGTAAGCCGCATCACCCTCTTCACATTCCAAAGCGATCCTACGGTTCCCGTGAACCGTTATCGTCCCCTTGTAACCCGGCATCTTGAGCTGTAAGTAGATATAACAAGGCCGCGCCATGAACTTGGCATAAGCCGGTCGCCCAAACAAGGCGTGATACGGACTTTGGATCTTCACCACTTCGAAGCTCAATTTTTCCGACCGGGAGTCGTGCTCGTCTCCAAAGGCCACATCTAGAACTATTTTACCAACAGGATATGCAGATTTGCCTGGCACAACACCATGGAATACCGTATTCGACGGTCTAAGATCCTTGTCTGTTAGTCCCATGCGCCTGAATGTCTCATAATATAGTATGTTAATACTGCTTCCTCCATCCATGAGCACCTTATTGAATTTATAACCCCCCACCTGAGGGTCCACCACTAATACTAACTGGCCCGGATTATCAACCCGGGGCGGGTGATCTTCTCTGCTCCACACGATGGGCTGCTCTGACCAGCGTAAGTAACGCGGTAAGGCCGGTTCAACGGAATTCACCACTCGCTTGTGGAGTTTTCGGTCGCGCTTATCCAAGCCCGTTGTGAAGACATGGTATTGCCCATTGCTCAACTGCTTTGGCTGGCTCTGATAGCCTGACTCCTGCTGCTGCTGCTGGCTGTTCTGATTATTCTGGTGGTTGTGACCGCCCTGATTATGACCTGAACCGGAAACCCCATCGTGATCCGGCCCGTTGAAACCGGATCCTGAACCGCCACCTGATCCGTGATCATACCGGAAAACATTAGAGTTCTTGAACTCCTGCATGATATAGCAATCTTTCCAAAGATGGTTAGCCGGTGCCTCCTTCGTCCCGTGCTTTGGGCAAGGCTGATTCAACAAATAGTTCAAACGGCTTGCATTAGGATTGGGAGCCCCGTTACGATTTGCCGCTTTACCTCTGCGCCGCTGCCCCCTGTCCTGTGCGTTAGTGTTGGTCACAAAGTCCACGCTGCCGTCCGCCTTGCGCTTGCCTCCGTTTCCATGACCCGCTAGTTTGTTCTGCTGCTGTTTGGAGTTGCTGTTCTTCTTTCCCTTCCCTGCATCATCATCATTAAGCTCGGGATCCTTGGTACTGTCCGAATCGGCATACTTCACTAAAGCAGCCATGAGGGTTCCCATGTCATTACAGAACCGCTTCATGCGTCCCAATTTCAATTTTAGAGGCTCAAACCGGCAGTTGCCTTCCAGAGTTAAGACCGCAGAGTCAGCATTAATCCTGTCAGATGAGTGCAAAATTTCCGAAACGCGGCGCACCCAATGAGTTGTTGATTCTCCTTCTTCCTGGACACAAGCCGCCAGGTCTACTATGGATTTGGGCTGCTTACATGTATCCTTGAAATTCTGTATAAACCGGGCCTGCAACTGGGCCCATGAGCCGATAGAATTGGGCGGTAGGCTCTTTAACCAAGTACGGGCCGTGCCCTCAAGCATCATGGTGAAATATTTTGCACATGCGGCCTCATCCACGTCCAGCATTTCCATGGCCATCTCATAACTCTCTATCCATGCTTCAGGGGGTAAATCAGCGGTATAATTCGGCACCTTGCGTGGACCCTTGAAATCTTTGGGCAGGCGCACATTACGTAAAGCAGGGATCAAGCAAGGCACTCCCAGAGCGGATGTGATTCCTGGTCCAGCAAAGGTGGCAGAACGAACCGGTGTAAGTTGGCCCGCATTATCCTGTGCTGCTAACTCGGCCTCCCTTTGTGCCCAGGCCCGGTTTCACCGCATCGACAACACCACCTGCCGGGTCATCACCACGGGCCGCTTCACGGCCTTGCGCATTGCTCGATATGGCCGGTTCATCTATGCGCCTGCTATAGCTCCGGCTCGGACGGGGCGTAGAATGAATCCGATCACGGCTGTATGAGTATGCCTCCTGCTGAATCAGCGCGGTCCGGAGAAGCTCCTTAACCCGATGCGTCTCTACTGCTTGCGGAGAATCCCCTTCGCCTGGGATGGTCTCTAACCGTGCTGCGGCCGCAACAAGGTTATCCATAGGATTCGAATAATGACCCGGGGGCGTCTGGACCGGCGGAGGAACCACAGTATTTTGGTGAGGGGGTTCCATCAGGCGAGGTTGGACCGTCGCTCCTGGCCCTGGCGCCTCAATCTAGTTTGTCTCCTGGTACCGCGGTGGATTACTGGGTCCAGCTCCTGGAGTGTGAAAGAGATTTCGGGGGTCAAACCCTAACGGCAGGCGTGATCTGTGCTTCCGCTTCAAAACCTCCTGTGATGCATTCTGGTCAAGCATGAGTTTATAGGCCTGTGCGTCCCCAAAGCGGCCCGCTCTGCAGCCATCCGGTCTTTTTTTGCTGCCAGATCCGCTTTGGCTTGCACGATCTGCCCTCTCACCTTCGCAATTTCTGCATTATGAGCCTCTTGATCCGCCGGATCATCCTTTGCCATAAGCGCGGCTAGTGCGTCAAACAGATCAGATAGAACTTGAACCGGCGGGCGCACAAGGCCTCCTGCCCCTGCTGCCGCTGCCGCTGTGGATCCGTAGAGCATTGCTGCGGCAGTCGAAGAATAATTCGCCGCCTGGGTGCCAGCCATGAATATTCCAACCCGGTTGATCTGGCCTGGGGGGTCCGGAATACTGTCGCCATCGGAACAACCCCTAACCTGATCGTCTTGCATCCGGTATAGCGACTTGGTCTCTCCGATCGAGGACTCGTCGCCGGAATAGACGACGGTCTCGCTACCGTGCTCTGATTCGTCCTCACGCTCTCCTCCGTAGATGACTCCAACGAAGGCACGCTTCATGGCCGGTTTAACCTGGGTAGATCTCGCACGCTGAGCCGTCTCGACGGGGTCGGTGTAGATGTCGGGCTCAGGCCCAGGCTCACCGATCTTGCCGATGAAGACGTGTACGCTGCCAAAGGGGACCCGGTACCCATACTCGATCGAATCGGCCTCGGGACCCCATCCTGCATCATCGATGTAGATCCTGCCCCGACGACTATTGGTCATCCGGCCCACAACATAGCCTTCGAGTCCCTTGAGCTTGCCCTCCAAGATCATCAAACCATCGTGCGATAGCCCCACGGTGGGCGCCAACTGTCGTGGATTTGTCACGGCAGGTGTCCTAGCGAAAGGACTTAGTCGTGGAGCCATCGCTACGAGTTTACTTGAAGGGGTTAAAGCGGACACAAAGACACGAGGGTTTTATACTAGTTCGGCCCCTTCGATGAAGGTAACAGCCTACGTCTAGTTGTGGTGGAATTGATATGATCTTGATGGCTAGGGAGCAAACAAGCTTCGCCTAGGCTCGAGTTGTCGTTGTCTCTCCTGAACCGCCACCGGGTCGCCCCCTTATATACACGGGTGGCGCCCGTCGGTCCATAGAGTCCTAACCGGTTCATACTCGTACTCCGGTTGCTATCTTTCTATTCCTTACTTACAACACAAGCCATACATGCGGCCGGTTTACGGCTATATGTTCTAACCGTCTACAGGCCTTGGGCCTTCATCTGTTTACACTACTAATGAAGTTAACCCGGCCCAAGTAAGCCGGTTTATACCTAGTGGTAATATCCCCAACAGAACCCTTCCACTTTTGCTGTCTCTCCTGGAAGGTCACTTAATTAATTAGGAGTACTTAAGTACCACTAATTTATTGCTGCCAAATTTTCCTATCGGAGTTAAACAAATCTTTAGTAGCACCCTATGCTGAATCATGTACATGTGTATGTGTGTCTGTGGAGGTGAATCATGTGGTGGAGCAGGGAGGGAATCATAGTAGTGTCATGACATAATAGTGCTATTGTTTTGCATGTCAATTTATTGCCATTGGTTCAATGAGGCAATGTTTTGCTTATTGTCCATCATGAATTTGATGCTACTATTAGAGTAATATGCTAATGTCTTTCTATCCTTTCTCACTAAGCTAATGAAGGTTTCACCTTGTTCCTACTTGTGCAAACAGGGATCATGTTGTGCCAATCATACATTTTAGTGAAACTACACAAGACAATACAATGAACTGTATCCCAGCCAGTGCTTTAACTCTGCTGGAAGTTCTTGATAATCTTTTGATATAATCTCAGCACTGGTAAATAAGAGTGATTTCAACCATACATTTGAAGTGCACAAAAATATATACTATTGAGTGATTCCAGTGAATGCTTTATTATCTCTTCTGGGACTACATGAATAAGCTTTTTTGCTCAAGTTGGTACCAGCCTAAGGCCTTCATCCATATTAGTTTGATGTCATCTCTATTTGTATCGTGCTACTGTCATGAGAAAATCCTTTATCTTTGCACGTTAAAGTTTTGCAACCTATGATACATGGCAATGCTTTGAGTGTTGAGCTAATTGGCACTGATTAAATAAACTAATACCTCTCTTTAAGCAAGACTACTATGTTGCTAACTTTACCCATTAAGATACTGAGGGTGCTTCTATTTGTTAGTGTATGTTTCATCAACTAGTCCCACTATTATAGTAATCTCACTCTCTCAATATATGTGCCAACAGGGATCCTCGATTTTGGTGGAACTGCACAAAACCTTTGGGTGCTTCATTGCCTCGACTGCTTCCTTCCTTTACAGTCAGTCGCTTATCTAGGCTTGCTTCCTTCCTTTGCTGTCAGTCGCTTCGCTTATCTCGGCTTCCGGTCAAAGGAAACAATAATTGATATGCTACCTCTGTAGGATCGAAAGTATGTCTAGAGGGGGGTGATTAGACTACTTGACCAAATAAAAACTTGACCTTTTCCCAATTTTAGTTCTTGGCAGATTTTAGCTAATTTAGGACAAGTCAAGCAATCATCACATAATTCAAGCAAGCATGCAAAGAGTATATAGGCAGCGGAAAGTAAAGCATGCAACTTGCAAGAATGTAAAGGGAAGGGTTTGGAGAATTCGAACGCAATTGGAGACACGGATGTTTTTCCCGTGGTTCGGATAGGTGGTGCTATCCTACATCCATGTTGATGGAGACTTCAACCCATGAAGGGTAACGGTTGCGCGAGTCCACACAGGGCTCCACCCAAGGGTAACGATTGCGCGAGTCCACACAGGGCTCCACCCACGAAGGGTCCACGAAGAAGCAACCACCCACAAAGGGTCCACGAAGAAGCAACCTTGTCTATCCCACCATGGCCATCGCCCACACAGGACTTGCCTCACTAGCGGTAGATCTTCACGAAGTAGGCGATCTCCTTGCCCTTACTAACTCCTTGGTTCAACTCCACAATCTTGTCGGAGGCTCCCAAGTGACACCTAGCCAATCTAGGAGACACCACTCTCCAAGAAGTAACAAATGGTGTGTAGGTAATGAACTCCTTGCTCTTGTGCTTCAAATGATAGTCTCCCCAACACTCAACTCTCTCTCATAGGATTTGGATTTGGTGGAAAGAAGATTTGAGTGGAAAGCAACTTGGGAAGGCTAGAGATCAAGATTCATATGGTAGGAATGGAATGTCTTGGTCTCAACACATGAGTAGGTGGTTCTCTCTCAGAACATATGAGTTGGAATGGTGTATGTGTTCTGATGGCTCTCTCATCAAATGAGAAGGAGGTGGAGGGGTATATATAGCCTCCACACAAAATCCAACCGTAACACAGTTTTCCAATCTCGGTGGGACCGAATCAATAAACTCGGTCGGACCGAAAATGTAAACCTAGTGACTGTTAGAGATTTTTGGTGGGACTGACATGCAACTCGGTAGGACCGATATGGTTAGGGTTTGGGCATAACGTAATCTCGGTGAGACCGATTACACAAACTCGGTGAGACCGAATTTGGTAATTAGCTAACCAGAGAGTTGTTCAGGCAAACTCGGTGGGACCGATTTGCTCTTTCGGTGAGACCGAGTGGAACTCGGTGAGACCGAAAAGTTACAAAGGGGAAACACTGAGTTTACATTGCAATCTCGGTGGGACCGATTCGCTATTTCGGTGAGACCGAAAAGTTATGAAAGGGAAACAGAGAGTTTGCAACCCCATCTCGGTGAGACTGAGATCCCTATCGGTAGGACCGAATTGCTAGGGTTTGGCAGTGGCTTATGACAAAATGAAACTCGGTGGCGCCGGATAGGAAGAATCGGTAGGACCGAGTTTGGCTTAGGGTTTAGGTCAAATGTGGATATGGGAAAGTAGTTGAGGGTTTTGGAGCATATCACTAAGCACATGAAGCAAGAGGCTCATTAAGCAACACCTCATCCCTCCTTGATAGTATTGGCTTTTCCTAAAGACTCAATGTGATCTTGGATCACTAAAATATAAAATGAAGAGTCTTGAGCTTTTGAGCTTGAGCCAATCCTTTGTCCTTAGCATTTTGAGGGTTCCACTTTCACATCCATGCCATGCCAATCATTGAGCTTTCCTGAAATAATTATCTTGGAATAGCATTAGCTCAATGAGCTATATGTTGTTATGAATTACCAAAACCACCTAGGGATAGTTGCACTTTCAATCTCCCCCTTTTTGGTAATTGATGACAACATATAGATCAAAGCTTCGACAAATGATAATAAGCATGAAATATATCGTCGCTTTGAGAAGTATGTGATAAGTAAGAGCTCCCCCTAAATTTGTGCATATTTAAAATTTGCTTTGGACTGCAAATGCACAAAGAGTTAGAGTCATGGGTTACTCTTCCATGTCACATACATCTTGGTGGAGCGCTTAAAATGATAAGAATGAAATACATGCACTCATCACCAATAGTGAATGATCACACAAGATAGATAGGATAATAGCAATAAGCAAGCATTAAGTGTAGCTTATGATCAAACACATGATCATCAATGTCTCACAAGCATAGTATCTCAAGCACTCAAAAGCAAACAAGTTCGAAAAAACCACCAAATAAAGCAAGAGAGAAAATGCAACACTCTCTCTCTCTCTCTCGAAGCCTACGATCTATACATCTTCTCCCCCTTTGGCAACAAGTTACCAAAAAGTTCCTAGAAAATGCATAGTGCTAAATCGACGCTCAGGCTTGATCTTCAGGTGGTGGTGGAGTCCGGATCACTCCAAGGACGAAGGCTTCGGTAGATGCTGAAGTAGACGCTGGAGTTGGAGCTGAAGTAGATGCTGGAGCTGGTGGAACTGAGGCTGTGGCTGGTGCTGAGGTGGTGGCTCTTGTGTCAGCAACTGGCACGGCAGACGACCTCGGACCTCTTGGCACTCTGGCAAAGGCATGAGTGGTAGTCCTGCCTCTCCTCTCCTGCATGTCCTCCTGGAGCTGCTCCACTGCAGACTGAACTTCTGTTACTTTAACATCCAAGTCATAGAACTTTTGTTCCATGATTCTCTCTAGGCTCTGCTGATTCTGAGTGAGGGTGGCCAGACTTTGCTCAATCCTCAGCGTGGATGCAATCAAGTAACCAAGCTGCTCTTGTTTGGTCTTCAAGAAGTATTCAGATGCCTCCTCTTGAGTTGGCATCTTGGCAGCTTTCTCCTTCCTTGCCTTCTCCTTCTTCGCGTATGCTTGGGCAGATGATGGCTCGTTCTCAGTCATGACAACTTGATTGTCCTCGAAATCTAGATGGATGGGCAGGTGTTCCTTGTCCAATAGATATATGCCCGTGCCCATCTTGGAGTTGATGAGCTCTTGAATTTGAGGGGCATATCCGCAACTCCTCTTCCGATCTGCTGCAGTCCTCTTGATTGTTTCCACTATGAGGCTCATCACCTTGAACTTCTGAGGCACATCAAACACATGTAGAAAGTTGATAGCATGGCCTCTGATCATCTTGTGATCACCTGACTTGGGCAATAAGGTGTGCCTCAAGATCCAATTGATAGTCGGGAGCCCTGACAGAAGGTAATGTACTGAGCCAAACTTGAAGGTATCAAGTGCTTCATTTGGGATCTCCTTGTACATATTTGACATTGAGTTGTGGTCCACCTTCTTCTTGGCATAGATATCCAAGTCATCATCTTGCTCCTCTGGGGCATTAATGATCTGTGCCCACTCAGCAACTGTGGATTGGTACCTTGTACCCTCAGACATCCATGTGATCCTCCCATCTGGGTAGAAGTGTGCCGTGGAGTAGAACTGCATGATAAGCTCCTCGTTCCACTTTGTGAGCTTCTGCCCAACAAAGTCAGCTACTCCACAAGCTACGAAGCTGTCTTGCACTCCAGGATAGTGCTCCTCATTGTCCTTAATGTATTGCCAATCAACCCATCGCATATCACAGACAACGGGCTTCTTATCTAGCAGCACTGTCTCATAAAAATCCTGCTGCTCCTTGGTGTGAAACCTGTAGTCAACTGCTGTCCTTCTCCTTGAAGCATACGGGTCTGCTTCTCTCCACTTCCTCATCCCTGAATCTCTCCTGAGCTTCATATCCTCAGCCACAGGATGAGCATCGTTGTGGTCTGGGATCTTGGGCTTTAGATTTCTCAGGACATTCTCTTCCTCTTCTTCTGCAGCAGTCTCAGGCACTGGGGCCTTGTTCTTCTCAGCTGCAGGAATGCTTCTTGTATTCCTCTTTGGCTTTGGCTTTGGCTTTGGAGCTGGCTTGGCCTTGGAAGCAGCTCCCCCTGATTTTATGGCATCTCCCATTAGCTTGGGTGCCTTGGGCACTGGTGCAGCTACCTCTTCTTCTTCTTCCTCTTCCATGATGGAAGCTTTGCCAAGCACTCTAGCCACAGTCTTCTTCACCCTTTCCTTTCTTTTCTTGCCCTCAGCTGCAACTGGCTCTATGGGCTTCTCAGTTGATATTCTGGCCTTTGACATTGGCTGCCTGCCTGCTGGCCTTTTGATTTTCAGGCCTGGCTTAGTGCCTTGAGCTGGCTCAACTCTCTTGGAAGTGGCCTCTTCCTCTGCCACATAGTCCTCATCTTCGGAATCTGAAGTCCTCTTTTTCCTCTGTCTTGTGGCAGCCTTTGGCAAATTGCTAGGAGTGCTCCTGCTGCCTTCATCAGAAGAGCTGGAGGGACTAGTGCCCTCACTCATCACCACTTGCTGTTCTGACACATTCTGGCTATCACTTTGATCAGACATGCTGCACTCTGACTGCTGACCCTGTGAACAGATTATAGATGAGGTAGAAAGGATGAGCATCACAAAATGCAGAGATTTTTGCAAAAGAATGATCCAAAAACTTAGTTTTAGTTTCCCACTGAAATCATCTCGGATCTACCGATTTTCAAACTCGGTGATACCGAAGCAGTTTTGGAACCTAAACTAGTGAACTCGGTAGGACGAAGTCATAGTTCGGTGGCACCAAGACTGCTAGGGTTTCACAGAGTTCCAAAATCGGTCACACCGATAAGTAATTCTCGGTCAGACTGAGTCTCACTTGTGCAATGGCATAAGCCAAATCGGTGGGACCGAGTTTTTCAACTCGGTGGGTCCGAGATGGTTTCGACGGAAACCTTACCCTAAAATTTTCGAATCAAAGCTATTCCACGGGCGTTTTGAGTGGATAGGAGTGTTTCAATTGTGGCAAGAATCATGAAGAACACAATGTGCTAGGAATTGGACGGGGAATAGCACTGTGATCAAGTCCATACCCTAGTTCGGCGGAGACTTGCTATGGCGGCAACGGCGGGGCAGAATTCCCGTTAACGGCGACGGAGACCAGCGACTGGAGGCGGCTGGCGGCAAGAAGACAATCCGGAGACCACGAGGCCAGAGCAGGCTATCGCGCGGGCGAAGGGGTTCGGAGAAATTTCCAAATTTTGCCCGTGACTATATATAGCCTGACCCTGTCGGTGTGACCGAGTGGAACAACTCGGTGGCACCGAGATTCATAACTGCAAGCAGTTACTGAAACTCGGTGTGACCGAAATGTTCAAATCGGTTGCACCGAGATCGAAAACCTAGATCAACTTAATGATCTCGGTAGGACCGAAAGTGGGGTATCGGCCAGACCGAGAATCATAAAGAGGTTTTGGAAGTTTAAGTCTATGACGAATCGGGGACTCCGAGCACTCCTCACACAGAGTTGTTCAAATCTGACTTGATCAAATTTTGTGATGCAGCATGAATAGAGTTTGAGACGAGAACAACATAGATAGCTAGAGGAGGTTCTTAGGCATTCTTGTCCATCCACTTGGCGAAAGAAGATAAAACCGAACAATCAAAACAACAAGTGGATGTCCTCGAATGAGTAAAATATGCAACCAGCATTCTCACACAATAAGATGGAAAATGAAATATGTGACAAGGCATGCACAAGCAATTCTAGCATCTATCAAGCAATTTGCGATGACTAGGTCATCTATATATGAGTATATTGACTTAGGAGTCAAGTGAGAACACTTGATCATAGGTCATACTCATCGTTTAAGCTCAAGTGGGGTTACCACTTTTACATAAAGCATTGTTTTGTTCACATCTTTAGAGTTGCTTTAGCTCAAGTCTTAGAGTAAGGCTCCCCATAGATGTGATATCCCCCCCTAAGAGGGATGAACTAACCTTGGGTTTTGTCGATGATGACTTCATGTAGATGTTGAGGATGTGGATGCTCAATGTTGATGTAGATCACTTGGAGCTATCCATTTGAGTGAATTGCACTTTCAACACCTACATGGGTTAGTCCCACAAGGAACAAACAAGGATATCCATAGACATAGAGTGATGACACAAAGATGATGTCCATGAAAACTTTTAGGTTACCTTGTCCCTTGTCTTACCAACAAGAGGGTTTGTGACTCCTTGAACTAGTGCACGATGTGGAAGTTGATTGCACTTGTTCTTGCCAAAATGATAAGAGTGAAGTATGTTGGCGGAGTCACCCTCAAGAACTCTCTAGTTCTTCTTCTTTTGGATCCACATCATCTTGATGGGAATCCTTGGAGTTGTAGTCGTACTTGATGAAGTGGAACTTGAAGTAGTCTTGGGAATCCACTTGACTAAGGTCTTTGGAGCTTCTTCAAATGCATCAATTTCCTCTTGAAGCTTGTCCTTCCCTTTTGCTTGTAGTCTTGTGGTGGAAGATCATCTTGAGCTTGTGTCCCCTTGAACTTCTCTTGTTGAGGGACAAACTTTGTCTTGGGGTATTGATCTTCTTCCCACTCAACTCCATTGGCATTGAACTTTCGTTCAAAACCAACACCTTGATTCTTCCGGTGCATTCCTTGCTTGCGCACAATTTCCTCGAATTGCTTACTCCCGGCAAGGCTTTTGTACACTCCTTTCTCTATAATTCCCTTCAATAAGCTATTTTCTTGCTCAAGTGTAACTTGGCTAAGAGAATCATTAGTGGAATCAAAAGAGCTACTAGAAGTAACAATATTGGATTTAGCATGATCGTTGTTACTACTAGAGGAAGAATCTTTCTTGTTCTTGTTACTAGACTTGACTTGAGGCATGTAAGTGGATAAGAGTAACCGCTTGGCAATGTAAGAAGAACTTTTCTTGTGGAGATCATCATTGATTGCTTTTAAGAACTCATGCTCTTGCTCAAGATTGAGCTTTTCAAAGCATAATTTCTCATGAGCTCTTAAAAGTTCTCGATGTTCTTCGAAGATGGTTTCATGAGCTAACTTAAGAGTGTTTAGTTCTTTAGTTCGGGCCTCAATCTTCTCCTTATCATTGTCATTCGTTTTATCTTGATTAGCATGTTTAATTGACATTTCATCATAGTATTCATCACTAGAGTTGTCAACAAGCAAATCATCACCTAACAAGTCATCTTCATCACTATTGAAATCAACATACTCGGGGTGTGTTACCTTAGGACCTTTGGCCATGAAGCATCTTCCAATTCCTTCATTTGGTGAGTCAAATATGTCGTAGGAGTTGGTTGACACAAGTGCTAGACCGGCAACACCTTCATCTTGAGTATCTTCGGAGTCGGAGTGATAACTTCTCTCGGAGTGGCTGTCGGAGTCGGAGCCGGATACCCATTCACCAACATGAGCTTGATGTCTTCGTCTTGTGTAGCTCCTTGATGATTTTTCCTTCCTTTCCGAATCCTTGCTTCTCCGTGAGTATCTTCGTTCATAACGATCATCTCTACTCCTTCTCTCTCTTGGTGGTGATCCTTTGCTTCTTCTTTTTGGAGAATCTTCTCTTCTCTTGTAGGGAGCCGTACACTCATTGGAATAGTGTCCGGGTCTTCCACAATTGTAGCAGTTTCGCTCTCAACTAGAAGATCTTTTGTCATTGTAGGACCTTGACTTGGAGCTTCTATCTTTGCTTCTACTCTTGTAGAACTTGTTGAAGTTCTTCACCATTAAGCTCAATTCTTCATTGAAGTCTTGTTTCTCACTTGATGATGTAGGGGCTTCACATGAGGCTTTATAGGCACCACTTGATTTGTTGTGAAGTTCCTCTTTATCCTTAAGTGACATCTCATGAGCAACAATTCTTCCAATCACTTCCGTTGGCTTGAGATCTTTGTAATTGGGCATCATTTGGATCAATGTGCACACAGTATCATATTTTCCATCCAAGGCTCTTAGAATCTTCTTGATGATGAATCTATTGGTCATCTCTTCACTTCCTAAGCCGGCAATCTCATTTGTGATGAGAGCAAGCCTAGAGTACATTTCGGCGACACCTTCACCATCCTTCATCTTGAACTTGTCAAGTTGGCTTTGAAGCACATCCAACTTGGATTCCTTGACGGAGTCGGTACCTTCGTGCATATAAATCAAAGTGTCCCAAATTTCCTTCGCATTCTCAAGACGGCTGATTTTGTTGAATTCTTCGGGGCACAATCCGTTGAAGAGAATATCACAAGCTTGAGCATTGTATTGCAACATCTTCAACTCATCCGCGGTAGCTTCACGGTTCGGTTCTCTCCCATCAAAGAAGTCACCTTGCAAACCAACACACACAATAGCCCAAACGGCGGGGTTATGTCCAAGAATATGCATTTTCATTTTATGCTTCCAACTAGCAAAATTAGTACCATCAAAGTAGGGACCTCTACGGTGATAATTTCCCTCGCTAGACGCCATACTCTCCTAGGTTGTGAAACCAAGGCTATGACCACCAAAAGCTATGGAGATCAAAGAAAATGGAGACCAAAGCTCTGATACCACTTGTAGGATCGAAAGTATGTCTAGAGGGGGGTGATTAGACTACTTGACCAAATAAAAACTTGACCTTTTCCCAATTTTAGTTCTTGGCAGATTTTAGCTAATTTAGGACAAGTCAAGCAATCATCACATAATTCAAGCAAGCATGCAAAGAGTATATAGGCAGCGGAAAGTAAAGCATGCAACTTGCAAGAATGTAAAGGGAAGGGTTTGGAGAATTCAAACGCAATTGGAGACACGGATGTTTTTCCCATGGTTCGGATAGGTGGTGCTATCCTACATCCACGTTGATGGAGACTTCAACCCACGAAGGGTAACGGTTGCGCGAGTCCACACAGGGCTCCACACAAGGGTAACGGTTGCGCGAGTCCACACAGGGCTCCACCCACGAAGGGTCCACGAAGAAGCAACCACCCACAAAGGGTCCACGAAGAAGCAACCTTGTCTATCCCACCATGGCCATCGCCCACACAGACTTGCCTCACTAGCGGTAGATCTTTACGAAGTAGGCGATCTCCTTGCCCTTACAAACTCCTTGGTTCAACTGCACAATCTTGTCGGAGGCTCCCAAGTGACACCTAGCCAATCTAGGAGACACCACTCTCCAAGAAGTAACAAATGGTGTGTAGGTAATGAACTCCTTGCTCTTGTGCTTCAAATGATAGTCTCCCCAACACTCAACTCTCTCTCTCATAGGATTTGGATTTGGTGGAAAGAAGATTTGAGTGGAAAGCAACTTGGGAAGGCTAGAGATCAAGATTCATATGGTAGGAATGGAATGTCTTGGTCTCAACACATGAGTAGGTGGTTCTCTCTCAGAACATATGAGTTGGAATGGTGTATGTGTTCTGATGGCTCTCTCATCAAATGAGAAGGAGGTGGAGGGGTATATATAGCCTCCACACAAAATCCAACCGTTACACAGTTTTCCAATCTCGGTGGGACCGAATCAATAAACTCGGTCGGACCGAAAATGTAAACCTAGTGACCGTTAGAGATTTTCGGTGGGACTGACATGCAACTCGGTAGGACCAATATGGTTAGGGTTTGGGCATAACGTAATCTCGGTGAGACCGATTACACAAACTCGGTGAGACCGAATTTGGTAATTAGCTAACCAGAGAGTTGGTCAGGCAAACTCGGTGGGACCGATTTGCTCTTTCGGTGAGACCGAGTGGAACTCGGTGAGACCGAAAAGTTACAAAGGGGAAACACTGAGTTGACATTGCAATCTCGGTGGGACCGATTTGCTCTTTCGGTGAGACTGAAAAGTTACAAAAGGGAAACAGAGAGTTTGCAACTCCATCTCGGTGAGACCGAGATCCCTATCGGTAGGACCGAATTGCTAGGGTTTGGCAGTGGCTTATGACAAAATGAAACTCGGTGGCGCCGGATAGGAAGAATCGGTAGGACCGAGTTTGGCTTAGGGTTTAGGTCAAATGTGGATATGGGAAAGTAGTTGAGGGTTTTGGAGCATATCACTAAGCACATGAAGCAAGAGGCTCATTAAGCAACACCTCATCCCTCCTTGATAGTATTGGCTTTTCCTAAAGACTCAATGTGATCTTGGATCACTAAAATATAAAATGAAGAGTCTTGAGCTTTTGAGCTTGAGCCAATCCTTTATCCTTAGCATTTTGAGGGTTCCACTTTCACATCCATGCCATGCCAATCATTGAGCTTTCCTGAAATAATTATCTTGGAATAGCATTAGCTCAATGAGCTATATGTTGTTATGAATTACCAAAACCACCTAGGGATAGTTGCACTTTCAACCTCACACAGGTTGGTACTGGTCTTTATCCTGATTATTGTGCTTGTCGTATGTATTGGTAATTTGGTATTGTGCTACTATTTGCCGATTTCGTAAAGGAGTAACTTGGAGCCTGAACTAGCAGGAAAATCATTACATTGGGCGATTTCAATAGAACTGCAAAAAAGACCAGATAGACAAATACTTATGCTGCTGCTATTGATACGTCTCCAACGTATCTACTTTTTCTCACGCTTTTCCCCTTGTTTTGGACTCTAATTTGTATAATTTGAATGAAACTAACCCCGGACTGACGCTTTTTAGTAGAACTACCATGGTGTTGTTTTTGTGTAGAAATAAAAGTTCTCGGAATGGAACGAAACTTCATGAGGATTTTTTATATAATAAATGAGAATTTCTGGAGCCAACACCTAACGGAGAGGGGCCCCTGGGTGGGCACAACCCACCAGGGCGCGCCCCCCTCTCCTGGCGCACCCAGGTGGGTTGTAACCACCTGGTGGCCCCGCAGACCTCAACCCTGACACTATAAATTCCTATTTTTGGAGGAAAAAAAATCAAGGAGAAAGAATTATCATGATCCACGAGACGGAGCTGCCACCAAGCCATGTTCTTCCTCGGGAGGGCAGATCTGGAGTCCGGTTGGGGCTCCGGAGAGGGGGATCTTCGTTCTTTGTCATCACCAACCCTTCTCCATCCCCAATTCCATGATGCTCCCCACCGGGAGTGAGTAATTCCTTCCTAGGCTGGCTGGTCGGTGAGGAGTTGGCTGAGATTCATCATGTAATCGAGTTAGTTTTGTTAGGGCTCGATCCCTAGTATCCACTATGTTCTTAGATTGATGTTGCTATGACTTTGCCATGCTTAATGCTTGTCACTTTGGGCCCGGGTGCCATGAACTCAGATCTGAACCGTTTATGAATTCATCACTATATCCATGTTTTAGATCCGATCTTGCAAGTTATAGTCACCTACTACATGTTATGATCCGGCAACCCCCGAGTGACAACAACCGGGTGCACTCCCGGTGATGACCATAGTTTGAGGAGTTCACGTATTCACTATGTGTTAATGCTTTGTTCTAGTTCTCTATTAAAAAGGAGGCCTTAATATCCCTTAGTTTCCAATATGGACCCCACTGCCACGGGAGGGTAGGACAAAAGATGTCATGCAAGTTCTTTTAATAAAGCATGTATGACTATTTATGGAATACATGCCTACATTATATCGATGAACTGGAGCTAGTGCCGTATCGCCCTAGGTTATAACTGTCTCATGATGAATATCATCCAACAAGTCACTGATCCAATGCCTACAAACTTTTCCATATTGTTTCTGCTAAGTTACTACTGCTATCATCACTGTTACACTTGCTACAAAATTACTGCTATCACTGTTACTGTTACTACTGCTGCTGTCACTACTATCAAACTACTTTGCTACCGATCACTTTGCTGTAGATAATTAATCTCCAGGTGTGGTTGAATTGACAACTCAGCTGCTAATACATTCAAATATTCTTTGGCTCCCCTTGTGTCGAATCTATAAATTTGGGTTGAATACTCTACCCTTGAAAACTGTTGCGATCCCCTATACTTATGGGTTATCAAGTCCTTTTTCTGGCACCGTTGCTGGGGAACATAGCTATATTTGTTGAGTCACTTGGGATTATTGATGACCCACAAGTATAGGGGATCTATCGTAGTACTTTCGATAAGTAAGAGTGTCGAACCCAACGAGGAGCAGAAGGAAATGACAAGCGGTTTTCAGTAAGGTATTCTCTGCAAGCACTGAAATTATCGATAACAGATAGTTTAGTGATAAGGTAATTCGTAACAGGTAACAAGTAACAAAAGTAAACAAGGTGCAGCAAGGTGGCCTAGTACTTTTTGTAGCAAAGGACAAGCCTGGACAAACTCTTATATAAAGGAAAGCGCTCCCGAGGACACATGGGAATAATCGTCAAGCTAGTTTTCATCATGCTCATATGATTCGCGTTTGTTACTTTGATAATTTGATATGTGGGTGGACCGGTGCTTGGGTACTGCCGCCAGGTGGCCCACGAGGCAGGGGGCGCGCCCAGGGGGTTAGGGCGTGCCCCCACCCTCGAGGACGGTGGCTGGCTCCCCTCTGGTGCTTTCTTCGCCCAATATTTTTAATATATTCCAAAACTAACTTTCATGGAGTTTGAGGACTTTTGGAGTTGTGCAGAATAGGTCTATAATATTTGCTCCTTTTCTAGCCCAGAATTGCGGCTGCCGGTATTCTCCCTTTTCATGTAAACCTTATAAAATAAGAGAGAAAAGGCATAAGTATTGTAACATAATGTGTAATAACAGCCCATAATGCAATAAATATCAATATAAAAGCATGATGCAAAATGGACGTATCAACTCCCCCAAGCTTAGACCTCGCTTGTCCTCAAGCGGAAGCCGATATCGAAAATTATGTCCACATGTTTAGAGATAGAGGTGTCGATGAAATAAAATACGGACCTGGGGGCATCATGATCATTCTTAGAATAGCAACATATATAAATATGGTCATATGGTTTCTTATGCTAAAGTAACAATCCATTCACAATGTAAATTTTGAATTAGAAACTTCATTGAAAGCTAGCAAACTATAATCTTAGTCATTGAAGCAATTGCAATTTATCATAACATCGGAAAGAGTCAATATAAGAGCTTTTCAGCAAGTCCACATACTCAACTATCATTTAGTCTTTCACAATTGCCAACACTCATGCAATACTTATGTGTATGAAGTTTTAATCGGACACAGAGAAAGATAGGGCTTATAGTTTTTCCTCCCAACCTTTTACCTCAAGGGTAATGTCAACATTAATGCTTTATGAAAACCCACATCCAATTAGCTATATATATCAAGATCTTTCCAACATATAGTTCTTGCCAAAGGATAAAATGTAAAAAGGGAAGGTGAAGGTCACCATGACTCTTGTATAAAGTATAAGACAAAAAAAATAAAAGATAGGCCCTTCGCAGAGGGAAGCAAAGGTTGTCATGTGTTTTTATGGTTGGATGCACAAAATCTTAATGCAAAAGAACGCCACTTTATATTGCCACTTGTGATAGGGACCTTTATTATGTAGTCCGTCGCTTTTATTTCTTCCATATCACAAGATCGTATAAATCTTATTTTCTCTGCACTAATAGATCATACATATTTAGAGAGCAATTTTTATTGCTTGCAATAATGACAACTTACTTGAAGGATCTTACTCAATCCATAGGTAGATATGGTGGACTCTCATGGCCAAACTGGGTTTAAGGATATTTGGAAGCACAAGTAGTATCTCTACTTGGTGCAAAGAATTTGGCTAGCATGAGGGGGAAAGGCAAGCTCAACATGTTGGATGATCCATGGCAATATAATTTATTTCGGATATAAGAAAGCATAACCCATTACGTTGTCTTCCTTGTCCAACATCAACTTTTTAGCATGGTCATATTTTAATGAGTCCTCACAATCATAAAAGATGTCCAAGATAGTATATTTATATGCGAAAACCTCTCTTTCTTTATTACTTCCTATTAATTGCAATGATGACCAAAACTATGTTTGTCAACTCTCAACAACTTTTATTCATCATACTCTTTATATGTGAAGTCATTACTCTCCATAAGATCAATATGATCTCTTTATTTCTTTTTATTCTTTCTTTTATTTTTTTATTTTTTTATTCCCTCAAGATCATAGCAAGATAACCAAGCCCTTGACTCAAAACTAATCTTTATTATATATAGCTCACGGACTCGATTACATAGATAAGGGTCAACTCAAAACTTAAATCTAGATCTTACTAAACTTTATTCTACTAGATCAAGATATAACCAAAAGGATCGAACTAAGAAAAATGGTAAAGATAGAGGTGTGATGGTGATATGATACCAGGGCACTCCCCCAAGCTTGGCAGTTGCCAAGGGGAGTGCCCATACCCGATACTCAGTTCTCCGGAGGTGATAGTGATGATGGAGTTGTTGATGATGTAGTGTCGCACATCGAGTGTAGGAGATCCTCCAACTTGCGGATAATGCCCTTGAGTGCGGTGATATGCTCTTGCAACAAAAGATTTTCACGTGTGAGATACTTATTTTGTATGCAAGCTAGCTCAATCATCTTGAAAGCTTTAATCTTAGTTGGGGTGAGATGGTTGTAGTAAGGTTGAGAGGAGCCTTCTTCTTCTACTGTCGGGACTTGCTCCTTTGCGACCTCCTTGATCTTGTCACCTTCCTTGATTTCCCCGATTTCCTCTCGCTTCATCTCTATCTTCATTAGCCAAGCATCGCCACCCGCGTTGTTGGAGGAGGGGGACGACATGATGCCTGGCCTTGAAAACTCTGGCAGAAAACAGCTCGGAACAAGAACAGGAGATGTTTGTGTAGTATGGTGGTCAAAACCTTCGGGAGATTGTATAATGAATTTTTACCGACTAAAAGAAGTATCGTGCAAGAAAACGGAGTTCGGAGGGAACACGAGGTGCCCACGAGGCAGGGGGCACACCCTCCACCCTCGTGGATGCCTTGTGTACTTTCTGGACTACTTCTTATTTTCCTATTTTCTTAAATATTCCAAAATGGAGAAAAATTGCTATTAGATCTTTTTTGGAGTCAGTGTACTTACCGTACCACATACCTATTCCTTTTCGAAGTCTGAAACGTTCTGGAAAGTGTCCCTTATGTACTCCTCCGGAGTTACAGTGTCAACAACATTGGTTTCAACATTTATGGGATTACCTGAGATATAATGTTTGACTCTTTGACCGTTCACCACCCTCGGAAGTGTGCCTTCGAAGTTGTTGATTTTTATGGCACCAGAATGATAGACCTCCTCGATAACGTAAGGACCTTCCCAATTACAGAGGAGTTTTCCTGCAAAAAATCTTAAATGAAAGTTGTATAACAAAACATAATCACCTACATTAAATTCACGCTTTTGTATCCTTTTGTCATGCCATATTTTAACTTTTTCTTTAAACAGCTTGGCGTTCTCATACGCCTAGGTTCGCCACTCATCAAGTGAGCTAATGTTAAATAGTCTCTTCTCATCGGCAAGTTTGAAGTCATAATTGAGCTCTTTAATGGCCCAATATGCCTTATGTTCTAGTTCAAGAGGTAAGTGACATGCTTTTCCATAAACCATTTTATATGGAGACATACCCATAGGATTTTTATATCTAGTTCTATAGGCCCATAATGCATCATCAAGTTTCTTGGACCAATTCTTTCTAGATCTATTAATAGTCTTTTGCAAAATTAATTTAAGCTCTGTATTACTTAGTTCGACTTGACCACAAGACTGTGGGTGATATGGAGATGCAATTCTATGATTAACATCATACTTAGCAAGCATTTTACGAAAAGCACCATGAATAAAATGTGAACCACCATTAGTCATTAAGTATCTAGGGACTCCAAACCTCGGAAAAGTAACTTCTTTAAGCATCTTAATAGAAGTGTTATGATCAACACTACTAGTTGGAATAGCTTCTACCCACTTAGTAATGTAATCAACAACAACTAAAATATGTGTATACCCATTAGAGGAAGGAAATGGTCCCATATAATCAAAGCCCCAAACATCAAATGGTTCAATAACAAGTGACTAGTTCATAGGCATTTCTTGACGTCTAATAATATTACCAATTCTTTGACATTCATCACAAGACAAGACAAACTTACGGGCATCTTTGAAAATAGTAGGTCAATTAAAACCGGATTGCAATACCTTATGTGCAGTTCTATCTCCAGCATGGTGTCCTCCATAAGCCTTGGAGTGACCCTTGCGTAGGATTTGTTCCTATTCATGCTCAGGTAGACAACATCTAATGACATCATCCACTCCTTCTTTGTAAAGGTGTGGATCATCCTAGAAGTAATGTCTTAAATCATAGAAAAACTTTTTCTTTTGCTGGTATGTGAAATTAGGTGGTATAAATTTAGCAACAATGTAATTAGCATAATCAACATACCATGGAGCAATACGAGAAGCATTTATGACAGCTAATTGTTCATTAGGAAAACTATCATCAATAGGTAGTGGGTCATCAAGAACATTTTCTAACCTAGACAAGTTGTCTGCAACATGGTTCTTAGCTACCTTTCTATCAATAATATGCAAATAAAATTCTTGTAGCAAGAGAACCCATCTAATGAGTCTAGGTTTAGCATCTTTCTTTTCCATAAGATATTTCATAGCAGCATGATCAGTGTGAATAGTTACTTTAGAATCAACAATATAAGGTCTGAACTTATCACAGGCAAATACAACTGCTAAAAATTCTTTTTCCGTAGTAGCATAATTTCTCTGGGCACTGTCTAGAGTTTTACTAGCATATTGGATAACATTTAATTTCTTATCAACTCTTTGTCCTAGAATAGCACCTACAACATAATCATTAGCATCACACATAATTTCAAAGGGTAAATTCCAATCAGGTGGCTGAACAATAGGTGCAAAAATCAAGGGTTTCTTAAATATTTCAAATGCTTCTACACAATCATCATCAAAGACAAAGGGAACATCTTTTTGTAAGAGATTAGTCAGATACCTAGAAATTTTTGAGAAGTCCTTAAAGAACCTCCTATAAAAACCGGCATGACCAAGGAAACTTCTTATACCATTAATGTCCTTAGCACACGGCATCTTTTCAATAGCATCAACTTTAGCTTTATCAACTTCAATACCTCTTTCAGAAACTTTATGCCCCAAGAAAATACCTTCATTAACAATAAAGTGGCACTTCTCCCAATTCAAGACAAGATTAGTTTCTTCACATCTCTGCAAAAATCGATACAGGTTGCTTAAGCAATCATCATAAGAAGTTCCATACACGGAGAAATCATCCATGAAAACCTCAACAATCTTTTCACAGAAGTCAGAGAATATAACAGTCATACATGTTTGAAAGGTAGCAGGTGCATTGCATAAACCGAAAGGCATATGTCTATAAGCAAAGGTACCGAAAGGGCAAGTAAAAGTGGTCTTTTCCTAATCCTATTTCGACACATGTATTTGAGAGAAACCAGAATAACCATCTAGAAAGCAAAAATGTGTATGTTTGGATAATCTTTCTAGCATTTGATCAATAAAAGGTAAAGGATAATGATCCTTTCTAGTAGCTTTATTTAATTTGCGGAAATCAATTACCATTCTATAACCTGTAACAATTCTTTGTGGGATCAATTCATCTTTATCATTAGGAATAATAGTAATACCTCCCTTCTTAGGGACATAATGGACAGGACTTACCCACCGACTATCAGCAACAGAATAAATTATACCTGCCTCCAGAAGCTTTAGTATTTCATTACTTACCACTTCTTTCATCTTAGGATTCAACCGTCGTTGGTGATCAACAACCGGTTTAGCTTCTTTCTCCAATTTTTATTTTGTGCTGGCATAGAGTGGGACTAATACCCTTAAGATCATCAAGAGTATATCCAATAGCAGCACAGTGCTTCTTCAGAGTTTCCAATAATTTCTCTTCTTCCTGCTCTGAAAGGTTAGCACTAATAATAACATGGTATATCTTCTTTTCATTAAGATAAGCATATTTAAGAGTATCAGGTAATGGTTTAAGTTCAAAAACGGGATCACCGTTGGGTGGAGGAGGATCCCCTAGAATTTCAACAGGCAAGTTGTGTTTGAAAATAGGTCCCTGTTTAAAGAATACTTCATCTATTTCCCTTGAAAGTGCGTTATATCGACTAGAGGGGGGGGGGGTGAATAGGCGATTTTATGAAATTCTTCACTGAGGAATTTGCCGGTGAGGAAATTCCTTAGCGAAGAATTACTAGCAGCGGATTAAGTACTCAAAAGTAAACATAACAGAACACAAGCATAGTCATCATGATGAAATGAAGACAGGCACAGGGTACAGGAAGCGTAAGCACAGGATAACACAGGATGAAGACAAACAGACTGAAGAAATTGAACTGAGGAAATTGAGAAAGTCTTCAGTCATAGTCTTCAAACACAGATATGAACAAACACACAACACAGTTATGAGGAAATGAAAGAGTTGAGGGAATAGAACCAGTAAGCTTGGTGAAGACAATGATTTGGTAGACCAGTTCCAACTGTTGTCTCAGTTGTACGTCTGGTTGGAGTGGTTGAGTATTTAAACTCGAGGACACACAGTCCCGGACACCCAGTCCTGAGCACGCAGCTCAGGACACCAAGTCCTCACCGTAATCTCCTTGAACTAAGGTCACACAGACCTCGTCCAATCACCCGTGGTAAGTCTTCAGGTGACTTCCGAACCTTCACAAACTTGGTCACCCGGCAATCCACAATTCCTCTTGGATGCTCTAGACCATGACGCCTAACCATCTAGAAGAAGCACAGTCTTCAAAGGTAACAAGCGTCGGATCCACGCATGATTAATCTCTTCAGTGATGCTCAATCACTTGGGGTTTGTAGGTGCTTGGGTTTGGATTTTTCCTCACTTGATGATTTTCTCTCAAAGTTCTCGGAGGATGGGTTGCTCTCAAATGATAAGTGTCAGTTTCTCTTGGAGCAGCCAACCAGCTAGTGGTTGTAGGGGGCGGCTATTTATAGCCTAGGGAGCAGCCCGACATGATAAGACATATATGCCCTTCAATGATATGACTGTTAGGTGGATAGATATTTTGGGACAGCTGGTGCATAGCACATCAACGGTCGGAATTTTGAGTAGCTAAATCCTCAGGGCTATCATGTTCCTCACTGTGTAGGCAATCCGCACTGGCGAATTCCTAACTCCTCAGTCAGAACAAATTCCTCAGAGACCAGAAGAACTTCGTCTCTATCACTGAAGAATATGAATGGACTGTATGAAATTTCCAATGGCTTCACTCGATGGGATTGGTAGGTGTAGTATTTTGAGTTTAGCATCACATGGAAATTTTTCCTTAGTATTTCCTCGACCCCCTTTAACAGTACGGTGTTTCCTATGACTCAAGAAAGAGAAAATGAAATTACGAAAACAAAGTCTTCACGCTTCATGTTCCTCGAATGAATACCAAGTCTTCAAGGTCACACCAATTTCTTCACTTTCAAAGTCTTCATAAAGCCAAAGTCTTCAGTCGAAGAACTTCATTTTTAGGGGTCGACTTTCTCTGTAAATATCAAACTCCTCATGGACTTATAGACCTGTGTACACCCACAAACTCATTAGTCCCTTAACCTATAAGTCTTTAATACACCAAAATCACTAAGGGGCACTAGATGCACTTACAATCTCCCCCCCCCCCCTTTTTGGTGATTGATGACAATATAGGTTAAGTTTTCAAAGGGGATAAACATATGAAGTGTAAATACTGATATTAAGGAATTTGATTGCAAGATATAGAAGAACTCCCCCTGAATATGTGCATAGTGAGGAATTTGCTTTTGAAGCAATGCACACTTGAAGAGTTGAATCATGGAGATCTCCCCTATATCTTGTAATTCATACATGCATTTGACATATAACAGTAAAGAATTTCAAATGCATGATGAAATATGGTGACTGATGTAATTCAGCATGCATGCAATGATATTAACGAGGAATAAGCATGCAGAAAAACGTCTCAAGAGTATCAGAGCACCATCGGGTTTAAGTTTACAACTCGATCCAATAAAGTCTCAGAAGAACGAGAGTTGTAACTTGGAAAAAAACACCCATATAGAAAGACCCGCTTGAAGACTAACTCAAAATTCTCCGCCTTTGTCATCAAATGACCAAAAGGATCGAATATGAGGACTAACGCCCCTGAAGAATATCAAGTTGATGAAGGAGCGCCAGCATTGTTGGGGTCGTTTGTCATAGTAGGGCCTGCCGCAGTGTCGTTCAAGTATTCATTCTCATCAGTGTCGCGCGATGAAGAAAATGAGCTGGCCACGAGAGAAGGAACCTTGACCTTCTTGAATTTCTTCGATGGAGGTGCAGACCAGTCAAAATCTTCCTTGAGACCCATTTTCTTCAGATCTTCTTCACCATACAGATGTGACAGTATTGCCCAGGTGCGACCGAAGACTTCATGGAGGTAGTAATGGTTTTTCTTCACTGCATTGTGTGTAGCAGTCATGTTGTGAAGAAATGAACCAAACTGACGCTTAAGCCATTTATGATTTCGATCCACCTTGTGGTGAAGACTAAGCAGAAGCTCACGATCAGTCATCACACGAGGAGCAGTGGCTTGAGGAGTAGACTTGGGTGCATTGGCAGAGTCATGTGAGGCAGAGTCATCTGAGTCATCATTGGTGGAATAAGAGGCAGCTTTGCGAAACTGACCATCCAATGGACGAATTCCTTCATCTATAACAGCTAGTGCCTTGCCCTTTTCATCAACTGAGGAATAGGTCTGCTTGAGGACTTCAATCGGGGGCAAGTAGTTGAGGTGATTCTGAAAATCAGCTTTGTAGTTGAGTGAAGACCTTGTGCTGAGGAATATCATAATCCAAGGTGCATAAGGCTTCAGCTCAAACGGAGACAGTGCAACATTTTCCAGAGTCCTCATGAAGAAATCGTGATAATTGACAGGAATGCCATGAACAATGTTGAATACCAGATTCTTCATGATGCCAACAATTTCCTCATCAGATGAGTCATGGCCTTTGATAGGACTCATTGTCCTCGTAAGAATACGATACACAGTTCTGGGCACATAAAGTAATTCCTTCACGAGGAATTTGGTTCGTGGGGTCTGACCTGGCTTCAAAGGTTTCATCAGAACCTGCATGTAGTGATTTGTAAGCTCAGGTTCACTGTAGATGCAACGAGCTTCTTCAAGGGAAGGATTGAGTGGTAAGGCACGAAGCAATTCATACGCTGGTGCGATGTAGTGAGTGTTTTCAGACATCCAGTCCAGCACCCATGAATTCACATTTGCAGAATCTCATGTGATGTGCAGCGTTGCATAGAATTGAAGAATCAGTTCTTCATTCCAGTCACAGATGTCAGAGCAAATATTTAACAGTCCAGCATTGTGAAGAACACTGAGTACTGGCATGAAACACGGCAGAGATTCCATATCCATGTGAGGAATGTGCTCATGGTAGAAGATTTTCTCTTTGTTGAACAACACTGAGGAATAGAAATTGGCTTGACTAGCAGTCCAGAAACGCCTCTTCCTAATGCGAGCAGAGTTATAATGGTTGTAGTCTTCGAAGAATACATGCTCGCCGAAGAAATCATCAGCCTTGAACTTTTGCTTGCGTGAGAATGGATCCTTTGGCTTGGGCAGAGGAGTGTCAGTGAGTTGCATCATGACCTCAGGAATCGCAATCTTAGGTTCTTCAGGCTGAGGATTTTCTGGTTCCTCTTCAGTGGCAGTCCGTGTCTTCAGATGTTTAGCAGCAGCAGTTTCTTCAACGCTAGTGGCTGGAATTTCTTCATGCACAGATGAAGTGGGGTGAGTTTCTTCAGAGCCCATTTGAACAATTTGTGCAGGTGACTGAGGTATTTGCTGCAACAGTTTGAACGTTGGAGAGTTTGGATGCTGACTTTCTCAGAATTCATCACTTATTACTGGTGTGGAGCAG
The DNA here is from genome assembly GCF_018294505.1 of Triticum aestivum. Taxonomy (NCBI): domain Eukaryota; kingdom Viridiplantae; phylum Streptophyta; class Magnoliopsida; order Poales; family Poaceae; genus Triticum; species Triticum aestivum. Next base: position 294,358,472 of record NC_057809.1, read on the forward strand.
CCAACGTCCACGTCTTCATCTTCCATTTCTTCAAAGCCAGCCTCTTCAGCTGTGAACTGAGGCATGGGCGAGGAGATGACGGGTGTTGAAGGGATCGTATCTACTTCAATTTCTTCATCCAACTGCTCAGATGAAGCAGCAGAAGGAGTTTCTTCATCAGATCCACTGGGGATCACATATTCTTCATCAAAAGCAACAAGGTCCTTCGATGGCATGGTTGAGATTGGAACAATATCAATGGGATTAGCAAATGAACTGGTCAAAGGCTTCATCTTCTTCAGAGCTGAAACATCTGAAGTAGTTGATGCTCTCCTTTTCTTCACTGTTGCACGCTCTGTGGCCTAGGTCTTCTTCACATCTGATGCAGATGGAAGGATCAGAGTTGGTGTTGGCGTAGGAGGAGAAGAAGAATCTGGTTGATTTTCTTCAGGCACAACTGATGCAGTTGCCTTGGTTTCCTCAGTTTCTTCAGGCGCACCACTAGTGGATGTCCTGGCAATTTTTTCAGCGCCTAGAACACAGTCATCAGCCCTGGAACTCACATTTTCTTCAGCAGCCTGATTGTCATCAGCGGTGCTGGCATTTTCTTCAGTAGGCTGAGTAGATGCTTCAGCCTGAGGAATTTCTTGTTGTGTTGGGGCTGCAACATTGGAAGTGAACAATTCAGTTATCTTTACAAATCTGACTTTGGCTCCCAGCCAGTCAGCATAATAGCGATCAAATTCATCACTCAGTTTCTTAATTTCAGATTGAAGAGCAACAAGTTCTTCAGGTGAAAGCTTCAGATCATTTTGCTTCAGAAAGCGCTCTTTCTTCTACTGCTCTTTCTTCACCCTCCTCCCCGATTCAAATTTCCATTTCTCTTCATCAATGAAGTGATTCAGTACATGACTTTGACCAGGAGTGAGGTTCAGCTCAGGCAGAGGTGTGTTGGGGTCCTTGTGCCACAAGTCAATGAAGTCAAGGATCAACTTCGGATCCAGCATTAATGGCACATTACTTTCTTTGGCACTAGCGGCCCTGACCTGCCTGTCTCTGATGATTTCAGCAAGTTCTTCATCATCAGCTTCGTCTTATTCAGACGACATTTGGAAGGCGACTTGCTTCTTCTGAGGACTAGGGCGAGGACCTCGTCCAACAGTGGCCTTTGTCTTCAGTAGAGAGGGTCCCGTTGAAGAATTTGGTGCAGCTGAGGGACTAGCTGAAGCTCCTGAGGCAATTGAGACGCCTGTGGTCCTTTGACACATGGCAAGATGCACAGGTGCTGAGGACTTTGTCGGAGCGGCCGAAGACTTTGGTGGAGGAGCTGAGGACTTCTGAGGAACATGAGCAGCATGAGGAATTGGTCGTGAGGGCTTTGAGGATTCTGGCCGTGAGGGCATTGCTGAGGAACTTGGCCTTGAGGGCACTGTTGGTGAAGCACTTGGCTTGCGCTCAGGCTTCTTTGACATCGCCTTCTTCTGCTTGACAGCAGAGGCCTCAGCAGAGGCAGCAGCAACAGAGTCTTCATTTAATTTCCTCACTGCTTCTCTAGCTTGCTTAGCCAACTTGGCTTGGCGCTTGGCCCATTCATCAGGATAGTCCTCACCGCGCTTGAGGCTGGTGGGATCAGCTATTTGGCCAGGTGCCAATGGAGGTCTTGGGCATGGAGGATCGAGTGCGAATTTCTTCATGTACTTGGGAGTAACATATATGTACTCCCTCCACTCTCTTGCCCATCTCCTTTCTATCCTCTGTATGCGCACCTTGCGCTGATTTTTGTCCTCTTTTCCAAACTTGACTTCATCAGGAGTGCGGTAATCCTTGTACATGTCATCAGGAATTTCAAACACTGTGTTGACCTCAGCCCTCTTTCCTGCTTTCTATGGCTTCTTACCGTCAGCCATTTTCTTCAGTTGAGGAATTTGAACAATTGAATTCTGTGAAGAAGTATGCAACTTTTCTTCAAGGAACGCTGCAAATGAGTTAAGTTGATGAGAACCTAGTGATTCAACAGCTGACATGAGTACCTGTGAATAGAGTATAGTTGCGAGGAATTTGGAGAGGTCATATGCATTCTTAGAAGGTTTTGTAAAAAGAACAAGTTTGAGGAATTTGACCAGATGAGTCTTGAAGAATTTCACTAAGCGTTCTTTGTCTTAGGTTCTAGAGATGTGTAGATCAAAAATCCACACATTTGAGGAATCTTGATGAAAAACATAGCTTAGAGAAACGAATCAAGAACAGATGATATGTGAGGTATTTTAGTGTGTGAAGATATGAAGAAAAACACCTTTGAAGATTTTGTTGATAATCATTCGAATCAACGAGGGCAGTAAAAGTAACTTTTAATTACCCTGGATGAAGAACATGATGAACAGTGAGGTGGAGAGGTGAAGTTCGTCTGTGTAGATCTTCCATGCCCTAAATTGGCGGAGGAAGACGGCTATGGCGGTGGCGGAGTGAAGATTTCCGCGGCCGGCGCGAGTACGGCGGCGACGAGGTCGAGGCAGTGAAGCTCTTCCTCACTGGCACGATGAAGTAGCAGCGGTGCTAGGGTTTGAGAAGCTCGAGCTAGAGAGAGGTCGAGCGGAGGAAAAAAAGTGAGGAAGGGGAAGAGGGGTATTTATAGCCACGGTGAAAAACTGTTCGCCCAAAGAAATTGGATGAACGTGCCCCTGACCCTTCTCATTCACTTGACATGTGTCACCCACGTACTGAGAGGTGGAGATCATGTGCGATCGTGGGTGAAAGGATAAGTATATCGTGGGATGCGGAACGGTTTGAGCGGCAAAGCCGAAAATTTAGATAAGATAGGTTTTAAAGTTCCGTTCCCAATTTCTTCAGCTGACAAGGACACAGTGAAGATTTTGAACGAGTTTCAAATAGAACGCACATGAAGAATTTGTGAACAGATTGAGTTGAGTATAGCATAGAGGGGGAAAGGGTCCGATCACATTCACTTAGCAGAAAAACCAACTTGAAGAATTAGCAATAAGTGAATGCTGTAGAGGACATAAACTCACATATATATATAGCCAATGAAGAAAAACGACGGAAACATTGAAGACAATGCAAAGTTGAAGATTATGAACAACTGAGGAATTTCAACTTTTGGTGGTGGCGTGACCCACCATATAAGAATGATGATTTCAGACACCGCGTACAATTATTGTAGGGTTCTGAGAATCAAATTCTTCGTTAATTTCTTCACACTAAGAGTGTTATTCTTCATTGATTGAAGAAAAACGTTTCTTCATGTGTTGCACATCTAAGTCATCAATTTTGCATAAGTGTTAGGATGAGTGTCCTTTTCAAAGAACATTCGAAGATTCTAGGATATTTAGCTCACACCGCAACTTGCTAAATCTCTTCTCATCCAAGGGCTTTGTGAAGATATCAGCTAGATGTTCTTCAGTCTTCACATGCTCAATAGAAATGTCGCCCTTCAACACATGATCACGAAGAAAATGATGACGAATCTGAATGTGCTTAGTCTTCGAGTGCTGAACTGGGTTGTGAGCAATCTTGATGGCACTCTCATTGTCACAGAAGAGAGGCACATTCTTCATGTTGACGTCGTAGTCCTTGAGAGTTTGCTTCATCCATAGCAATTGAGCATAGCAAGAACCGGCAGCAATGTACTCAGCTTCAGCAGTAGATAGTGATACACAGTTCTGTTTCTTCGAGGACCAACAGACCAAAGATCGTCCGAGGAAATGACATGTACCAGATGTTGACTTGTGGCCCACATGATCACCAACATAGTCAGAGTCAGAATATCCAATGAGATCAAAAGTCGAGCCCTTGGGGTACCATAATCCAAGTGTTGGTGTGTGAGCTAGATATCGAAGAATATGCTTCAGAGCCTTATGGTGTGATTCCTTCGGTGTAGCTTGAAATCGGGCAAACATGCAAACACTAAGCATCATATCTGGCCTAGATGCACATAAGTACAATAAAGAACAAATCATGGAGCGGTATACCTTATGATCGAAGTCAATACCATTTTCATCAGTGCACAAATGGCCATTTGTGGGCATAGGAATTTTGACGCCTTTGCAATCTTGCATGCCGAATTTCCTCAGTACATCCTTGAGGTATTTCTCCTGAGATATGAATATGTCATTGTGTTGTTGACGAATTTGAAGACCTAAGAAGAATTTCAACTCTCCCATCATAGACATTTGATATTATCCACTCATCATATAGGAAAATTCATCACTATAACGTTGGTCAGTACAACCAAAGATAATATCATCAACATATATTTGGCACACAAACAATTCACCATCATAAGATTTAGTGAAAAGAGTAGGGTCGAGTGAACCGGGTTTGAGGCCTCTCTTCATGAAGAATTCCTTCAAGGTATCATACCATGCCTGAGGGGCCTGCTTGAGGCTGTAGAGGGCCTTGTTGAGTCTGAAGACTTTGTCAGGATTCTTTAGATCTTCAAAACCCGGGGGTTGAGCAACATATACTTCTTCCTCAAGCTTACCATTGAGGAATGCACTTTTCACATCCATTTGATATAAAGTGATACCATGATGGTTAGCATAAGCAAGTAATATGCGAATAGCCTCAAGTCTAGCAACAGGTGCAAAAGTTTTATTGAAATCAATTCCTTCAACCTGTGTGTAGCCTTGAGCTACAAGCCGTGCCTTATTCCTCACCACAAGGCCATTTTCATCTTGCTTGTTGCGGTAGATCCACTTTGTGCCAATGATATTGTGCTTGCGAGGATCTGGACGTTTGACTAGTTCCCAGACATTGTTGAGCTCGAACTGATGTAATTCTTCTTGCATGGCCTGAATTCACTCAGGCTCCAGAAATGCTTCATCTACCTTAGTGGGCTCTGTGATAGAGACAAAGGCATAGTGACCACAAAAGCTAGATAAATGTGAAGCTTTTGAGCGTGTGAGAGGACCTGGCGCTTTGATGTCATTGATGATCTTTTCAACTTGCACTTCTTTTGCAATGCGAGGATGAGCCGGTTGTCGTTGAGGAATTTGATCAGCATTCTCTTCAACACCATTTTCTTTAGTATTTTCTTTAGGTGCATTAGCTCGACGTTCTTCTTGTTCTGGAATGAATTCTTCGGCAGTTTCTTCAGTAGGAATGACATCCTCAGTAGCCTTGAACTTGATAGTTTCCTCAGGTGCTGGTTCATCTATCACAGTAGGTAGGTTCTCTCTTTGCGAGCCATTAGTTTCATCGAACCGCACATCTACAGTTTCAACAACCTTGTGACGAACGTTGTTGAAGACTCTGTAGGTGTGCAAGTCCTTTCCGTAACCAAGCATAAAACCTTCATGTGCTTTCGGTGCAAATTTTGAGTTGTGATGAGGATCTCTAATCCAACATTTAGCACCGAGGACTTTGAAATAACTTACATTGGGTTTCTTATCAGTGAGGAGTTCATAGGCAGTCTTCTTGAAGAATTTGTGAAGATATACTCTGTTGATGATGTGGCACGTAGTATCAATTGCCTCAGTCCAGAAACGATGAGGTGTTTTGTATTCATCAAGCATTGTGCGAGCCATCTCAGCAAGAGTCCCGTTCTTGCGCTCCACGACGCCTTTCTGCTGAGGAGTATAAGGAGCAGATAACTCATGAGTAATACCAAGTTCATCAAGATAGTCATCGAGAACAGAATTCTTGAACTCAGTGCCATTGTCACTTCTGATGTGCTTGATCTTCACACCAAAGTTGGTTGAAGCCTGATGGGGTTATGTACCTAGGATAGGGTCATGGACCTGATCCAAGTAACTTACCCCAGGACATCCTTAGAAGAGGTCGCCTTCCAGTCGACCAACGAGGATTCACTCGACTGGCCTGAAGGACTCGACCACGAAGACTCACTCGACCACCAGGAGGTCAAGAAGCACTCTGCACTGCAACGGCCTGTAATCAAGTAGACTTTATGATAGTAAAGGCACTTTATGTGGGGCGTTACCAGTAATGCCCCAGACTTAACTCACCTTAAACCCTCTCCTACGTGGGCTGGCTGGGGTCCTGGCGCACTCTGATGAGGACATCAATACAATTGTTATACCCACAGCCCCTGCTGCTATACATACTGGACCAATTACTAGAGCTCGTGCACGCCAACTAAATTACCAGGTACTTTCGTTTCTTGGTAATGATTCTAATGTTCATGAGAATATGATGCTGCCTAAATTGGATACATTTGTTTTGCTTACAAATGAAGGGCCTAGCTTGGAGAAGGATGAACATTGGAGCAAGAACAAGCATGGAGATGATGGCATGCGCAAGGGGAAGAAGAACGGAGTTACAAGTGAGGATTTCAGGACTTTGAAGCCACCATAATGGGTGCATGAAGCCTTGGATGAAATATACAAGATGCCACTTCATAAATTTCGTCCCGAGGCTATTTTAGGTGCTGCGTCACCTTATTATTGGGCCAGGCCCATGTAATTTCGAAATACATAAGTATAGGCTATTTTTAGAGTCCGTATGTGTGGGGAAACAAGAGATAGGGTTGATTTCGGACCCCTCCACCAAGGGCCACGAAATTCCCCCCTCTTCCTCCATATATACAGCCCTTAGGGCATCGTTTAGACTTTGGGTTTTGTTTAGATTAAAAGTTCGCCATAGCTGCAACTTCGCGTACTTCGTTTGTGTTCAACGACCAGACAAAGGCGTCACAGAACCCCACCTTGATCAATAAAGCTTTCATCTTATATTCGCAATATCCAGATTGCAATCTTAGTTTCTTGCTTGTTCTTCGTTTGCTCGCAGGAAACAGACCCTCGTGGTCAGGTTGATCGTGCTCCGGCGTGGTCAATAACCTCTCGGAGTTGGTTTAGCGATTGCTAAGGCGCGACGTCCTCGCACGTTCGTAGTCGGATCGTCAAAGTCGACTTCCACCAAAGCGAAATCCACCATCTCATCGAAAGACGGGACACCTTTGCCTCTATCACTTGTGTGACCGTTTTGGGCTGCGGCCAACTCTCAATAGCTTCAATCTTGGCTTTATCAACTTCAATTCCCTGTGGAGTAACAACATAGCCAAGAAAAGATACTCGGTCGGTGCAAAAGGTGCACTTCCCAAGGTTACCAAACAAACGTGCATCACGTAGAGCAATAAAAACAGCACGTAAATGTTCCAAATGTTCTTCCAAAGATCTGCTATAAATCAATATGTCATCAAAGTAAACTACCACAAATCGTCCAATGAAAGCACGTAAAACTTCGTTCATTAATCTCATGAAAGTACTAGGTGCATTAGTTAACCCAAAAGGCATGACTAACCACTCATATAATCCAAACTTAGTTTTAAATGCTGTTTTCCATTCATCTCCCAATTTCATACGAATTTGATGGTAGCCACTACGCAAATCAACTTTGGAGGATATTGTAGAGCCACTCAATTCATCAAGCATATCATCTAGCCTAGGAATAGGATGACGATAACGAATAGTAATATTATTAATGCCTCTACAATCAACACACATACGTGATGTACCATCCTTTTTCGGCACTAGAATAATAGGAACAGCACAAGGACTAAGGGATTCGCGTATATAACCTTTGTCGAGAAGCTCTTGTACTTGACGCATAATCTCCTTCGTCTCCTCTGGATTGGTACGGTATGGTGCACGGTTTGGCAGTGAAGCACCGGGAATTAAGTCAATCTGATGCTCAATCCCTCGAATAGGCGGTAATCCCGGTGGCATGTCTTGTGGAAAAACGTCAGCGAACTGCTGCAAAATGTTAGTGACAGCAGGAGGCAAAGAGGAAGGCACGTCCTCGAATGAAAATAATGCCTCTTTGCACACAAAAGCATAGCAAACAGATTTGCTGAAATCTAGCTCATCAATATCAGATTTGGTGGCAAATAAACATGCACTTTTCAATTTAATTTCAGAAGCAACACTAGATGGTTTATTATTAGGCTTCATTTGTTGCTCAAATTCTTTTGCCACAATCTGATTTTCACTCTTATTCTTCTCCTGTTGTGCTTTATTAGCTCTATTAATATCATCTTTCAAAATGGAATCAGGAGTCATAGGAAGCAAAGTAATATTTTTATCCTTATGAACAAGAGTATAGTGATTGTTTCTACCATGGTGTACAGAATTTTTATCAAATTGCCATGGTCTACCAAGTAATAAGGAACATGCTTGCATAGGTACCACATCACAATCAACATAATCAGCATATGTAGAGATACTAAAATGCACACGAACAGTACGTGTTACCTTAACCTTGCCACTGTTGTTGAACCATTGGATGTAGTAAGGATGTGGATGTGGTCTTGTGATGAGAGAAAGCTTCTCCACCATCTCCATGCTAGCCAAGTTGTTGCAGCTCCCTCCGTCTATTATGACGCGCACAGAACGTTCCTTCACAACTCCCTTGGTATGGAACAAATTGTGCCTCTGATTTTGCTCAGCTTGTGTGACCTGCACACTCAAAACACGTTGAGCAACTAAACATTCATACCTGTCAGCGTCTTCAGGAGCCATGTATTGCGTCTCATGATCAGAATCATCTCCACCATGTTCTTCACGTGTAATAAGAGCCAAAGTCTCCTCATCATAGTCACTAGCGGACTCATATCCACCATCCGCGGTAGCAATCATCACACGCGGAGATTTGCATTCTCTCGCATAATGACCTCCTCCCTTACAACGACGACAAATAATATCACTTGTGTGCCCTGTTGATGCCATGGAAGAAGAAGAACGCTGTGCAGGCCCCGCAGGTGCGCTCTTGGCAGATAATGGTGGTTGTGCCTGTTTTCTTGAATCACGGCTGGAGGTGGCACCGGATGGAGGTGCTGGTGCAGTTGAAGTAGAAGATGCACGTGGTGTCCATGATGAAGGTCGGCCTGCAGAAAAGTTAGTTCGCCCCAATGCTTGTCGATCCTGCACTTCACGTTCAGCTTTACAAGCAAGATGGAATAAACGAGTGATATTAGGATACTCCTTATAGTCTAAAATGGTCTGAATCTCTCTATTTAATCCACCCAGAAAACGTGCAAGCATAGCTTCATTCTCCTCAACAATACCACATCTAATCATGCCAGTTTGTAATTCCTGATAATATTCTTCTACAGAATTTTTCCCTTGTCTTAAACGCTGCAATTTTTGAAGCAATTCACGTTGATAATATGGTGGAACCCAACGCGTACGCATAGCAGTTTTCAAAGCAGCCCAAGTAGTTGGAATAGGATATAATCTACAATGTTCAGACCACCATACACATGCAAAACTAGTGAAAGCACAAACAGCAGCAGCAACTCGTCTCTCCTCAGGATATTGTAAACATGTAAATCGTTGTTCAGTTTCTAACTCCCAAGTAAGATATATATCAGGAACATATCTACCCTCAAATGGTGGAATATTCAATTTTAGTTTAGGAATATGGACATCATCGCGTACCTGAGGTGGTGGTGCAGGCCTACCATTACGAATATATACCTGAGGTCGACCTGCTGGTGGTGGTGCTGGTGGCTGCTCGTAGATCTGATTTTGATCAACCTCATCCTCATAATCGCCTGCATACTCATCATCCTCCTGGGTACCAGCAGGAGCAGTAGCAGGAGCCAAAGAAACACCAACAGCAGTAGCAGCGGCACCAGAATTTTGTCCTAGCTCAATAGGAACACGATGTGCTCGTCCATACTGATTCGGAAGGGGGCGTAGTTGTTGTTGTTGCAGAGGTGCGACAGGTGCAGCCGGTGGTGGAAGACGCGCAAGCAGTTCATTAAATCTGTTATCGAGCTTTGTTTGGAACGTCTTCTCAAGGCCAGTGATCTTCTCCATGGCCTCTTCAAAATTGTTCAGCACATCTTGTACCTGATGAGGACATCAATACAATTGTTACACCCACAACCCCTGCTGCTATACATACTGGACCAATTACTAGAGCTCGTGCACGCCAACTAAATTACCAGGTACTTTCGTTTCTTGGTAATGATTCTAATGTTCATGAGAATATGATGCTGCCTAAATTGGATACATTTGTTTTGCTTACAAATGAAGGGCCTAGCTTGGAGAAGGATGAACATTGGAGCAAGAACAAGCATGGAGATGATGGCATGCGCAAGGGAAACAAGAACGGAGTTACAAGTGATGATTTCAGGACTTTGAAGCCACCATAATGGGTGCATGAAGCCTTGGACGAAATATACAAGATGCCACTTCATAAATTTCGTCCCGAGGCTATTTTAGGTGCTGCATCACCTTATTATTGGGCCAGGCCCATGTAATTTCGAAATACATAAGTATAGGCTATTTTTAGAGTCCGTATGTGTGGGGAAACAAGAGATAGGGTTGATTTCGGACCCCTCCACCAAGGGCCACGAAATTCCCCCCTCTTCCTCCATATATACAGCCCTTAGGGCATCGTTTAGACTTTGGGTTTTGTTTAGATTAAAAGTTCGCCATAGCTGCAACTTCGCGTACTTCGTTTGTGTTCAACGACCAGACAAAGGCGTCACAGAACCCCACCTTGATCAATAAAGCTTTCATCTTATATTCGCAATATCCAGATTGCAATCTTAGTTTCTTGCTTGTTCTTCGTTTGCTCGCAGGAAACAGACCCTCGTGGTCAGGTTGATCGTGCTCCGGCGTGGTCAATAACCTCTCGGAGTTGGTTTAGCGATTGCTAAGGCGCGAAGTCCTCGCACGTTCGTAGTCGGATCGTCAAAGTCGACTTCCACCAAAGCGAAATCCACCATCTCATCGAAAGACGGGACACCTTTGCCTCTATCAAGTGGTATCAGATTTCCAGGTTGCTCGGTGAGATTTTACAGTTTTTCGTAGTTTAGATCGAGTCTGTTCTTCATACCTATAGTCCACGAAAAAGCCACAAAAAAAATTTTTAGGGTTAGTTCATCATATCCGAACCAATCTGAGCCTTGCATAATCTTTTTAGGGTTTTGCTTTGTTGAATTTGCGGTTGCATCGTCGTGTCTAGTTGCTGGTCTTAGAGTCTAGTCTTTTAGAGTTTCGAGTTCTGGTCATAAGTTGTCACGCCGCCGCCGCACCATCATCATCGCCCCTACCATCTACCACCACCGCTCCGAATCCGTATCCATATACCACCACCAATCCGTGTCCATATACCACCACCGATCCATATCCCAATACTACCACCGCTGCCATATACCACCACCATATATCCACCACCAATCCGAGTTCCTTGCATATTAGGTTTGTTTTCGAGATCCAACTAGATTCCGATTCGTGTTTCCTTGCCGGAGTAGGTTTCGGAAAAAAAAAGAAAGAAAGAGTCGGGTAGCCACGCTCCGTTTAGGCCCAAAATTTTTCGAAAACGCATTTTTCGAAAAAATTTCTGGCTATCCTATTTTTAGGTGTTTCTGAGTGTTTTGAGACAGGTGCCATTATAGGAAGTTTTTTTTGACCCGTTTCCAATTTTTGGGTCCGGGCAGTCGAAAAAAAAAAAAATTGGCCGAAAAAAATTTCGTGCCCATCCTGTCCGTTTGAGCTAGGAAGAGTTTTGAGACACTCGCCATTATAGTGATTTTTCGCAAAAAAAAAAAGGAGCGCAAAAAAAAAAGAGCGCA
>NC_057809.1:294372224-294385414 GCF_018294505.1 Triticum aestivum
AAGTTGATTTGCGTAGTGGCTACCATCAAATTCGTATGAAATTGGGAGATGAATGGAAAACAGCATTTAAAACTAAGTTTGGATTATATGAGTGGTTAGTCATGCCTTTTGGGTTAACTAATGCACCTAGTACTTTCATGAGATTAATGAACGAAGTTTTACGTGCTTTCATTGGACGATTTGTGGTAGTCTATTTTGATGATATACTGATTTATAGCAGATCTTTGGAAGAACATTTGGAACATTTACGTGCTGTTTTTATTGCTCTACGTGATGCACGTTTGTTTGGTAACCTTGGGAAGTGCACCTTTTGCACCGACCGAGTATCTTTTCTTGGCTATGTTGTTACTCCACAGGGAATTGAAGTTGACAAAGCCAAGATTGAAGCTATTGAGAGTTGGCCGCAGCCCAAAACGGTCACACAATTGAGGAGTTTTCTTGGCCTCGCTGGATTCTATAGGCGTTTTGTGAGAGATTTCAGCACCATTGCTGCACCTCTCAATGAGCTTACAAAGAAGGATGTGCCTTTTGTTTGGGGTACCGCACAGGAAGAAGCCTTCACGGTATTGAAAGATAAGTTGACACATGCTCCTTTACTCCAACTTCCCGATTTTAATAAGACTTTTGAGCTTGAATGTGATGCTAGTGGAATTGTATTAGGAGGTGTGTTATTACAAGATGGCAAACCTGGTGCATACTTTTCTGAAAAATTGAGTGGGCCTAGTCTGAATTATTCTACTTATGATAAAGAATTATATGCTCTTGTTCGGACTTTAGAAACATGGCAACATTATTTATGGCCCAAAGAATTTGTTATACATTCTGATCATGAATCTTTGAAACATATTAAAAGTCAAGCTAAACTGAATCGTAGACATGCTAAATGGGTTGAATTCATTGAGACTTTCCCTTATGTCATTAAACACAAGAAGGGAAAAGAAAATGTTATTGCTGATGCATTGTCTCGTCGCTATACTATGCTTTCACAACTTGACTTCAAAATATTTGGTTTGGAGACCATCAAAGATCAATATGTGCATGATGCTGATTTTAAAGATGTAATGCAGAATTGTAAAGAAGGAAGAATGTGGAACAAGTTTGTCGTTAACGATGGATTTGTGTTTCGTGCTAACAAGCTATGCATTCCAGCTAGCTCCGTTCGTCTTTTGTTGTTGCAGGAGGCGCATGGAGGAGGATTAATGGGACACTTTGGCGTGAAGAAGACGGAGGACGTACTTGCTACACATTTCTTTTGGGCAAAGATGAGACGGGATGTTGAGCGTTTTATTGCTCGATGCACTACATGTCAAAAAGCTAAGTCACGACTCAATCCTCATGGTTTATATATGCCTTTGCCTGTACCTAGTGTTCCTTGGGAGGATATATCTATGGACTTTGTTTTAGGTTTACCTCGAACAAAGAAGGGGAGGGATAGCATATTTGTTGTCGTGGATAGATTCTCAAAAATGGCACACTTTATACCATGTCATAAAAGCGATGATGCTGTTAATGTTGCTGATTTGTTCTTTCGTGAAATTATTCGCTTGCATGGTGTGCCAAATACTATTGTTTCAGATCGTGATACTAAATTTCTTAGCCACTTTTGGAGATGTTTATGGGCTAATGATAGAGGCGGAGGTGTCCCGTCTTTCGATGAGATGATGGATATCGCTTTGGTGGAAGTCGACTTTGACGATCCGACTACGAATGTGCGAGGACGTCGTGCCTTAGCAATCGCTAAACCAACTCCGAGAGGTTATTGACCACGCCGGAGCACGATCAACCTGACCACGAGGGTCTGTTTCCTGCGAGCAAACGAAGAACAAGCAAGAAACTAAGATTGCAATCTGGATATTGCGAATATAAGATGAAAGCTTTATTGATCAAGGTGGGGTTCTGTGACGCCTTTGTCTGGTCGTTGAACACAAACGAAGTACGCGAAGTTGCAGCTATGGCGAACTTTTAATCTAAACAAAACCCAAAGTCTAAACGATGCCCTAAGGGTTGTATATATGGAGGAAGAGGGGGGAATTTCGTGGCCCTTGGTGGAGGGGTCCGAAATCAACCCTATCTCTTGTTTCCCCACACATACGGACTCTAAAAATAGCCTATACTTATGTATTTCGAAATTACATGGGCCTGGCCCAATAATAAGGTGACGCAACACCTAAAATAGCCTCGGGACGAAATTTATGAAGTGGCATCTTGTATATTTCGTCCAAGGCTTCATGCACCCATTATGGTGGCTTCAAAGTCCTGAAATCATCACTTGTAACTCCGTTCTTGTTCCCCTTGCGCATGCCATCATCTCCATGCTTGTTCTTGCTCCAATGTTCATCCTTCTCCAAGCTAGGCCCTTCATTTGTAAGCAAAACAAATGTATCCAATTTAGGCAGCATCATATTCTCATGAACATTAGAATCATTACCAAGAAACGAAAGTACCTGGTAATTTAGTTGGCGTGCGCGAGCTCTAGTAATTGGTCCAGTATGTATAGCAGCAGGGCCTGTGGGTGTAACAAGGGTATTGATGTCCTCATCAATATACCACCACCACATATTCACCGCCAATCCGAATCCATATACGCCACCACATATCCGCCGCCATCACGCCAATCCGAGTTCACCTGCAACATATATCCGCCACCTGTCCGTGTTCCACCAGATTCATCTCCGTCACCAGTCCGAGTTCCACCAGATTCATCTCCGCCACCAGTCCTAGTCCGAGTCCAGTAATTGTTGCATTGTTCTCGATTTCTAGATCACGCGATACTCCGAGTCGTGACAGAGAAGGACTCCCCAACTTTCGAGCCATCCGCAGAAGAAAAATAGTTCCAATTTCAAAAAAAAAAACTAAGTCTGGAAAATTCTGGCTAGGCAGTTTTTGGACCATTTGTAGACTTTTTCAAAAAAAATTGTTGCGGAGCAAAAAAAAAGAGGAAAGAAAAGTGCAAAAAAAAGAGAAAAAAAATTCAGAGTGTGCTCCTCCCTTGTTTACGTGCCGCGCCGTGATTTTGTTGGTGTTCTAGGCTCGCGTCTCTAGCACAGTCTACCCTAGGACCAGCACAGTACCGTCGTTGAGCGTTTATTCAACTTTGCATCTCTGAATTGATTATTGCTGACCCTTTTTGCTACCATATTATAAGCCTTCCCAGCTCCACATACATCTACGTCGTGCGTTTGACTCTCCCTGGTAATCGCTCTATCCAAGCTTTGAGAGTTTTGACTACAACGGTTGCCGATCACCGCCTGTTGCTGGGTAAGAACTGGTAAGAATTTGAGTTTTGCTTGACGGATTTGTGACACCCACCACCACCACTTGTTCGTAGTCTGTAGGATCATATTCTTGTGTGTTTCTATTGCTGCTAACCATGCCAGGATCACAAGCCGACGAGATTGACTGGGAGAATTTATCAAACAAGGAGCTTCATGATAAGTTTCAGCAAATGATGACTGAACAGGTGCAAGATGTGCTGAACAATTTTGAAGAGGCCATGGAGAAGATCACTGGCCTTGAGAAGACGTTCGAAACAAAGCTCGATAACAAGTTTAATGAATTGCTCGTGCGTCTTCCACCACCACCACCCGCTGCACCTAACGCACCTCTCCAACAACAACAACAACGACTACCTCCACGTCGCGAAGCAGACCTCCGCCGAGCAAGCCGTGTTCCTCTTGCGTTTGGCCAAACTGTTGGTGCTGCTGTTGATACTTCTGTGGCTCCTGCTGCTGATGCGGAGGAGGATGATTATGTGGGAGATTATGAGGATGAGGTTGATCAAAATCAACACTACATACAGCCACCTGTACCACCACCAGCAGGTCGACCTCAGGTATATATTCGTAATGGTAGGCCTGCACCACCACCTCAGGTACGAGATGATGTCCATATTCCTAAACTGAAATTGAATATTCCACCATTTGAGGGTAGATATGTTCCTGATATATATCTTACTTGGGAGTTAGAAACTGAACAACGATTTACATGTTTACAATATCCTGAGGAGAGACGAGTTGCTGCTGCCGTTTGTGCTTTCACTAGTTTTGCATGTGTATGGTGGTCTGAACATTGTAGATTATATCCTATTCCAACTACTTTGGCTGCTTTGAAAACTGCTATGCGTACGCGTTGGGTTCCACCATATTATCAACGTGAATTGCTTCAAAAATTGCCGCGTTTAAGACAAGGGAAAAATTCTGTAGAAGAATATTATCAGGAATTACAAACTGGCATGATTAGATGTGGTATTGTTGAGGAGAATGAAGCTATGCTTGCACGTTTTCTGGGTGGATTAAATAGAGAGATTCAGACCATTCTAGACTATAAGGAGTATACTAATATCACTCGTTTATTCTATCTTGCTTGTAAAGCTGAACGTGAAGTGCAGGATCGACAAGCATTGGGGCGAACTAACTTTTCTGCAGGCCGACCTTCATCATGGACACCACGTGCATCTTCTACTTCAACTGCACCAGCACCTCCATCCGGTGCCACCTCCAGCCGTGATACAAGAAAACAGGCACAACCACCATTATCTGCCAAGAGCGCACCTGCGGGGCCTGCACAGCGTTCTTCTTCTTCCATGGCATCAACAGGGCACACAAGTGATATTATTTGTCGTCGTTGTAAGGGAGGAGGTCATTATGCGAGGGAATGCAAATCTCCGCGTGTGATGATTGCTACCGCGGATGGTGGATATGAGTCCGCTAATGACTATGATGAGGAGACATTGGCTCTTATTACACGTGAAGAACATGGTGGAGATGATTCTGATCATGAGACGCAATACATGGCTCCTGAAGACGCTGACAGGTATGAATGTTTAGTTGCTCAACGTGTTTTGAGTGTGCAGGTCACACAAGCTGAGCAAAATCAGAGGCACAATTTGTTCCATACCAAGGGAGTTGTGAAGGAACGTTCTGTGCGCGTCATAATAGACGGAGGGAGCTGCAACAACTTGGCTAGCATGGAGATGGTGGAGAAGCTTTCTCTCACCACAAGACCACATCCACATCCTTACTACATCCAATGG
This sequence comes from Triticum aestivum, assembly GCF_018294505.1. Lineage (NCBI taxonomy): Eukaryota > Viridiplantae > Streptophyta > Magnoliopsida > Poales > Poaceae > Triticum > Triticum aestivum. The sequence continues at coordinate 294,377,257 of NC_057809.1, forward strand.
TTCAACAACAGCGGCAAGGTTAAGGTAACACGTACTGTTCGTGTGCATTTTAGTATCTCTACATATGCTGATTATGTTGATTGTGATGTGGTACTGATGAGGACATCAATACAATTGTTACACCCACAGCCCCTGCTACTATACATACTGGACCAATTACTAGAGCTCGTGCACGCCAACTAAATTACCAGGTACTTTCGTTTCTTGGTAATGATTCTAATGTTCATGAGAATATGATGCTGCCTAAATTGGATACATTTGTTTTGTTTACAAATGAAGGGCCTAGCTTGGAGAAGGATGAACATTGGAGCAAGAACAAGCATGGAGATGATGGCATGCGCAAGGGGAACAAGAACGGAGTTACAAGTGATGATTTCAGGACTTTGAAGCCACCATAATGGGTGCATGAAGCCTTGGACGAAATATACAAGATGCCACTTCATAAATTTCGTCCCGAGGCTATTTTAGGTGCTGCGTCACCTTATTATTGGGCCAGGCCCATGTAATTTCGAAATACATAAGTATAGGCTATTTTTAGAGTCCGTATGTGTGGGGAAACAAGAGATAGGGTTGATTTCGGACCCCTCCACCGAGGGCCACGAAATTCCCCCCTCTTCCTCCATATATACAGCCCTTAGGGCATCGTTTAGACTTTGGGTTTTGTTTAGATTAAAAGTTCGCCATAGCTGCAACTTCGCGTACTTCGTTTGTGTTCAACGACCAGACAAAGGCGTCACAGAACCCCACCTTGATCAATAAAGCTTTCATCTTATATTCGCAATATCCAGATTGCAATCTTAGTTTCTTGCTTGTTCTTCGTTTGCTCGCAGGAAACAGACCCTCGTGGTCAGGTTGATCGTGCTCCGGCGTGGTCAATAACCTCTCGGAGTTGGTTTAGCGATTGCTAAGGCGCGACGTCCTCGCACGTTCGTAGTCGGATCGTCAAAGTCGACTTCCACCAAAGCGAAATCCACCATCTCATCGAAAGACGGGACACCTTTGCCTCTATCACACTCTATATAAGCCACCCCCCTCCACAGGCAGAAGGGTTCGGCACCTTGTAGTTCATACACTCATAATCCACTCGACCGCCTCCGGGCTCCGAGACGTAGGGCTGTTACTTCTTCCGAGAAGGGCCTGAACTCGTACATCCTTTGTGCTTACAACCTCTCCATAGCTAGGACCTTGCCTCTCCATACCAACCCCCCACTCTACTGTCAGGCTTAGAACCACGATAGTTGGCGCCCACCGTGGGGCAGGTGTTTTAGCGATTTTGTGGAGAAGTTGCGATTCTTCCGAGTACTTTCATCATGGTGTCTGCTGGAGTTTTGGTCGAGGGTCAAGAGATCCGTCTCGGCACTCTCACCTTCATCGCCGACGACTCCGCGTGGCTCCAGGAGGCTCCACTTGACGTAGATGCGCTCCCCGTCCGCGGTGCGATGCATTTTCGCGCATGTGTCCGCGGCGTTCTGCTGCGGCAACCGTCGACCCAGTATCGGTCGGCTCCTCCATCGTCCACCCTCCCGGTCTCCCGCAAGCGCAAGCACTCGGGCCGGTCGAGGCTTCAGCGGTGGGTGAGGCACGCGGTGGCTCGCCAATCGGCCACCACCCAAGTTGCGGCAATCGAGCCCGACGAACCTCTCTACGGCTTGTTCGACCTGTCGACTGGCTCCGTAGAGACTGCATCCGAGTGCGGTAGCAGTGATCCAGCGGCGGAAATCTTGATGGTCGATGGGCCCCACAGTCCCCCTGGCTTCGCCCGTGGCGGTGGAGCAGGTGACGGCGGCGACCCTACGTGAGGCTACGAAGAGTACCAACCCGAGCCACTCGACTCTCTGCAAAGAGAGGAACTTCGCCGCAGGAACGAGGATCCCCTGCGTATTCCCATCGCAGGGGAAACCCCCGAGGCTCGTGCCTTGGAGGAGGCGCGCCTGGCCAATTTGGCCGAGCGCACTCGACTGGAGAACCTTCAGCGAGCACTCGACGAGCGCGCGCGGCAACGAGTTCCCGACACCAGTCGACGTCAACTCTTCCCGCCGACACAGGTATATCGAACCCCAATTCAGAATTTAGCAGCTGCGACCCGTATAGCAGAGTCCATCCAGCCTTCGCAGTCGGAAGCTGGCAGAGGTTTGCTGCAGATCAGGGATCTGCTCCGGGCAGCAGGAGATCAGAATTCAGCCGTGTCTCAGTCGCGCAACAGAATTCACAGTCGATCCGTCACTGTGAATACGGTTCAGTCGGCTCACAGCCCCAGATCGCCTCCGCGGCGCGAAGGGCGCGAGAATCGGCGAGATCAATATGGCGACAGACTCGACCGAGATGATAGGCGTCGAGTGCCCTATTCCCCTCCGAGGGGTGGGTCTTACGCTCCTCGGCAGCCAGATGATAGGCGTCAGTACAGTACAGGGCGTAGGGTTCCAGTTGACCCCAGAGAGCCAGGCTTCGACGCGCGATCCATTATCGTGCAAGGGGTGGTCGACTGGAACAGAGCCCATCGAGGTGCACTCGACAGAAATGTACCCACAAGCAGTCAAGTGCATGTTTCTGGTCCTGAATGTTTCAGCAGAGCTATCAGAGCCGCAGTTATCCCCCCCAATTTCAGGTTGGCAACAGGAGTCAGCAAGTTCACTGGTGAGTCTAAGCCTGAAACTTGGCTTGAAGACCATCGAGTGGCAGTTCAGATTGGTGGTGGGAACGACGAGGTGGCCATGAAGCATTTACCCCTCATGTTGGAAGGTTCTGCCAGGGCATGGTTGACTCAATTACCTCCTAGCAGCATTTACACTTGGGAAGATTTGTCCCGAGTGTTCGTCAGAACGTTTGAAGGGACTTGCAAGCGACCAGCTGGATTGACAGAGTTGCAAGTCTGCGTGCAGAAAGCTAATGAGACTCTCAGAGAGTATATTCAGCGGTGGATCACTTTGCACCACACTGTGGAAAATGTCTCTGATCATCAGGCAGTCTGCGCCTTCAAAGACGGCGTCAAGAACAGAGAACTGAGTTTGAAATTTGGTCGAACCGGTGACATGACCTTGAGTCGGATGATGGAGATTGCTACCAAGTACGCCAACGGCGAAGAAGAAGACCGACTCCGAAGCGGCAAGCACAAGCCGAGTCAGTCGGAAAAGGGAAACACCAGTCGGAAACAGAAGCGAAAGGCTGAACCGGCAGCTCCTGGAGAGGCTCTGGCCGTGACTCAAGGAAAGTTTAAGGGGAAACCAAAAGGATCCTGGAACCCCAAGAAGGTAAAGGATAAAGAAGGGAACGACGTGTTGGATATGCCATGTCACATTCACACGAAGAAAGACGAAGAGGGGAATATCATTTACCCAAAGCACACCACTCGCCAATGTCGACTCCTGATCCAGCAGTTTCAGGGAAAACAGTCTAAGGACAAGGAGAAGGAGTCGGACAAGGCCGAAGACAAGGAGGACAGTGAGGGAGGATATCCGCATATCAACTCCACTCTGATGATCTTTGCAGATGTGGAAAGCAGAAGTCGATTGAAAGTGATTAACCGGGAGGTGAACATGGTTGCCCCAGCAAAGGCAAATTATCTGAAGTGGTCTCAAACACCCATCACATTCGACCAATCTGATCACCCGACTCATATTGCCACCCCTGGGAGGCAAGCTTTGGTGGTCGATCCAGTTGTCGAAGGCACTCGACTGACAAAAGTGCTGATGGATGGTGGAAGTGGGCTGAATCTGTTATATGCAGACACATTGAAAGGTATGGGCATTCTGATGTCCCGACTGAGCACTAGTAACATGAGCTTTCATGGAGTTATACCAGGGAAGAAAGCCGAGTCACTCGGCCAGATAGCTTTGGACGTGGTGTTTGGTGATTCGAAGCATTTTCGCAAGGAAAAGTTGACGTTTGAGGTCGTGGATTTTCAAAGTGCATATCATGCCATTTTGGGGAGACCAGCCTATGCACGGTTCATGGCTCGACCATGTTACGTGTACCTCAAATTGAAGATGCCCGGCCCCAAAGGAGTGATCACTGTCACCGGTGATAGGAAAAAGGCAGAGGAGTGCTTTCAGAAGGGCTCCAAGATTGCCGATTCCCAAGTGACAGCGGTCGAGTTCGAGGAGTACAAGCAAAACGCATATCCGAGTGATTTGCTGCGATCGAAGAAACCCGCTACAGAGTCTCCATTCCAGTCGCTGGGGAGACGAAGCCTGTTCATATTCACCCGACCGATCCCAAAGCAGCCCCGACCCGCATCTCAACAACACTCGACCCAAAATAGGAAGAAGCGCTTATCCAGTTCCTCCGTGAGAACTGGGACATTTTTGCATGGATGCCCGCTGACATGCCAGGTGTTCCCAGGGGACTGGCTGAGCATCGCCTAAGAGTCGACTCGTCTGCAAAACCAGTCAAAGAGCATCTTCGGCGGTCCGCCGTCCAGAAGAGAAAGGCCATTGGTGAAGAAGTGGCTCGACTGTTGGCGGCAGGATTTATCCGAGAGATATACCACTCCGAGTGGCTCGCTAATGTCGCCATGGTTCCTAAGAAGGACAAGTCGCTCCGAATGTGCATTGATTTCAAGCACATCAACCGGGCCTGCCCGAAGGATCACTTTCCTCTCCCTCGCATAAATCAAATTGTCGACTCGACCGCGGGATGCGAGAGGTTATCTTTTTTAGATGCTTACTCCGGGTACCACCAGATCCGTCTGTACGGGCCCGATGAGGTAAAAACAGCTTTCATCACTCCATTCGGGTGCTTCTGCTATATCACCATGCCATTCGGCCTCAAGAATGCCGGAGCCACATTTATGCAAATGATTCAGAAGTGTCTACTCACTCAAATCAGTCGGAATGTGGAAGCTTATATGGATGGTATTGTTGTCAAGTCACGAAAAGGTTCTGACCTGCTCGCTGACCTCGCCGAAACATTTGCCAACCTCAGAAGGTATGATATCAAGCTCAATCCATCAAAGTGCACATTTGGAGTTCCTGGTGGCAAGTTACTCGGTTTTCTCGTTTCCGAACGGGGAATCGACGCTAACCCAGAGAAGATTGGCACTATTCTCCGAATGAAACGCCCTGTGCGAGTGCACGATGTCCAGAAGCTTACTGGATGCTTGGACGCATTAAGTCGATTCATCTCACGACTCGGTGAAAAGGCACTGCCTCTTTACCGACTGATACAGAAGGCTGACATGTTCGAGTGGACTCCAGAAGCTGATGCAGCGTTTGCCGAGCTAAAAGCTCTGCTCTCCACCCAGCCGGTGCTTGCTGCTCCAATCAGCAAAGAGCCTCTGTTGCTCTACATCGCAGCCACAGGACAAGTCGTCAGTACTGTGCTAACGGTCGAGCGGGAAGAAGAAGGAAAAGCTCTCAAAGTTCAGCACCCAGTGTATTATTTGTCTGAAGTCTTGACTCCATCCAAGCAGAGATATCCTCATTATCAGAAGCTTGTGTATGGAATATACATGACCACAAAGAAGGTTGCTCATTATTTCTCTGACCATTCCATCACAGTCGTCAGCGACGCTCCACTATCAAAGATTTTGCACAACAGAGATGCAACTGGTCGAGTGGCCAAATGGGCGATTGAACTTCTTCCCCTTGATATCAAGTTTGAGGCAAAGAAAGCCATTAAGTCCCAGGCAATAGCAGATTTCCTCGCTGAGTGGACTGAACAGCAGCAGCCGAATGAAGTTCACTCGGAGCATTGGACCATGTTTTTTGATGGCTCTAAGATGTTGAATGGGTCCGGTGCTGGGGTTGTCCTGGTTTCCCCCAGAGGAGATAAGCTCAGATATGTGCTCCAGATTCACTTTGATTCCTCCAACAATGAGGCAGAATATGAGGCCCTCCTATATGGGTTGCGCATGGCCATTTCACTCGGCGTCCGTCGCCTAATGGTTTATGGCGACTCGGATTTAGTGGTCAATCAGGTGATGAAAGAGTGGGACGTGAGAAGCCCAGCCATGACTGGATACTGCAGTGCAGTGAGGAAGCTGGAAAAGAAGTTCGAGGGGTTGGAGCTCCATCATATACCCCGACTGAAAAACCAAGCAGCTGATGATCTAGCAAAGATAGGTTCCAAGAGAGAAGCCATTCCGAGTGGTGTGTTCTTGGAGCATATACACACTCCGTCAGTCAAAGAAGATCCTTTCACCGAAGAAACTCCGCAGCCCAAGAGCGCCACAGATCCGACTGAAGTTGAAGTCCCAGCGGTGGTCGACTTGATCATGGAGGTTTTGGTGGTCATTCCCGACTGGACGATTCCGTATGTCGCATATATCTTGAGGAAAGAGCTTCCGGAGGATGAGGAAGAGGCTCGACAGATCGTCCGTCGATCTAAGGCCTTTACCGTAATCAAAGGACAATTATACAGAGAAAGCGCGACTGGAGTCGGTCAGAAGTGCATAACACCAGAAGAAGGTCGACTCATCCTCAATGATATTCAGTCGGGGACCTGTGGTCATCATGCGTCCTCTCGGACCATCGTGGCCAAAGCATACCGAGCCGGATTTTACTGGCCCAAGGCGAATGAGATGGCAAAAGAGATAGTGGATAAGTGCGAGGGATGTCAGTTCTACTCGAATATGTCGCACAAGCCTGCATCAGCTTTGAAGACCATCCCACTCGTCTGGCCTTTTGCAGTTTGGGGGCTGGACATGGTCGGTCCTTTGAGAACAGGACGAAGCGGCTTCACGCATGTACTGGTGGCAGTCGACAAGTTCACCAAGTGGATCGAGGCTAAACCAATCAAGAGCCTTGACACTGGTACTGCTGTTAGCTTCATCAGGGAACTAATATTCAGATATGGAGTCCCGCACAGCATCATTACGGATAATGGGTCGAACTTTGACTCAGAGGAATTCAGAGCTTTCTGCGACTCCCAGGGCACACGGGTCGACTACGCTTCAGTCGCCCATCCGCAGTCGAATGGACAAGCAGAGCGAGCTAATGGACTGATTCTTAAGGGATTGAAGCCTCGACTGATGCGTGATCTCAAACACGCGGCTGGAGCTTGGGTTGATGAACTTCCCTCTGTACTCTGGGGACTGCGGACCACACCTAATCGGTCGACCGGAAGAACTCCATTCTTCTTGGTCTACGGAGCTGAAGCGGTCTTGCCGAGTGATCTTCTTCATAATGCTCCCCGAGTTGAAATCTACAACGAAGCAGAAGCTGAACAAGCGCGGCAGGACGCAGTCGACCTCTTAGAGGAAGAAAGGGAGATGGCTCTGATCCGTTCGACCATCTACCAACAAGATTTGCGCCGTTTCCACGCCAGGAATGTGAGAGGTCGAGCCTTCCAGGAAGGGGATTTGGTTCTCCGAGTGGATCAGCACAAACCACACAAGCTTGCTCCTTCTTGGGAAGGCCCCTTCATCGTCACCAAGGTCCTCCACAACGGGGCGTATCGTCTTTACAACGTCGAGCATAATATCGACGAGCCCCGAGCTTGGAACGCGGAGCTACTCCGCCCATTTTACACTTAAGTTTTATCACTCGGATGAGTTGCAATAAAGTACTTTTGTAGTTCATGGACCTCAAAATAATAGTGTCATAGTTCCTCCATAGTATCTGTCACTTTTTATTTTTGTCCAATGAAATTCCCCTCAGTGGGTGACTTAGCTGCGAATCCGTTTCGCCTAAGTTTGTAAAAATCCTACCGAGTGGTGAGCCAGACTCCCACTCGGAGGCTTAGCTGCGAATCCGTTTCGCCTAAGTTATCAAAATCCTACCGAGTGGTAAGCCAGCCTTCCACTCGGAGGCTTAGCTGCAGCCTCGTGCTCGCCTAAGTTATCAAAATCCTACCGAGTGAAGAGCAATCCTCTCACTCGGGGGCTTAGCTGCAGCCATGTGCTCGCCAAAGTTTGTCAAAATCCTACCGAGTGGTAAGCCAGCCTTCCACTCGGAGGCTTAGCTGCAGTGCAAGCACTCGCCTAAGTTTATCAAAATCCGACCGAGTGAAGAGCAACCCTCACACTCGGGGGCTTAGCTGCAACCCTGTGCTCGCCTAAGTCATAAAAATCCTACCGAGTGAAGAGCAACCCTCTCACTCAGGGGCTTAGCTGCAGTCCAAGCACTCGCCTAAGTTATAAAAATCCTACCGAGTGAAGAGCAATCCTCTCACTCGGGGGCTTAGCTGCAGCCATGTGCTCACCTAAGTTGTAAAAATCCTA
>NC_057809.1:294385586-294455625 GCF_018294505.1 Triticum aestivum
TAAAAATCCTACCGAGTGAAGAGCAACCTTCTCACTCGGGGGCTTAGCTGCAGTCCAAGCACTCGCCTAAGTTATAAAAATCCTACCGAGTGAAGAGCAACCCTATCACTCGGGGGCTTAGCTGCAGTCCGAGCACTCGCCTAAGTTATCGAAATCCTACCGAGTGAAGAGTAAAACTTCTCACTCGGGGGCTTAGCCGCAGCCCAGTGCTCGCCTAAGGGGACTAAAGAATAAGTCGTTTGCAATAAAGGCGCCTTGCTTTGAACCTGCAAAAGACATTTTGAGCCGAAGGCAATCATATTCAAGCGCCAAATTCAAGTTTGAATCGATATCTAAAGGAACCGAAAGTGCTCAGGCGTCAAGCCCGTTAAGGTTTGTCGGTTACAATTCCACTCGGCATACCGAGGCAAATTTAAAGCGTTGAGCCAGAAGAAGTTTTTTACCCCTCCTGTGGAGGGCTGGAAGGTGCAACAAATTCATCAAGGTCAATTCCGTCGGTGATCCGAGTGGCAGCTGCAAGGAAAGTTTCCATAAAGGACCTGAAGTCGTGCTTCTTGGTATTGGCCACCCGAAGGGCCGCCAGCTTCTCTTCTCGCGCATCTTTGCAGTGGACTCGGGCCAGACACAGAGCGACATCTGCACCACACCGAGCCGAGGACTTCTTCCACTCCTGCACTCGACCAGGGATCGTGTTCAAGCGGGCCATCAGCGACTCAAGGTCATTCTGAAGTGTCTCCTCAGGCCAGAGCGTCGAGTCGATGCGAGATGTGGCGGCCTTCAGCCTTGCGAGATAGTCCACGACAGCTGCAACACGAGACTCCAGTCGGAAAACATCCATGGCAACTTCGTCGTTCACCGGAGAATTGATAGAGGCGGGGTGTCCCGATCTTTCGATGAGATGGTAACTATCGATTTGGTGGAGACGACTTTGACGATCCGACTACAAACGTGCACGATGTTGCGCCTTAGCAATCGCTAAACCAATCTCCAGAGGTTATTGACCACGCCGGTGCACGATCAACCTGACCACGAAGGTCTATTCCTGCAAGCAATCGAAGAACGAGCAAGAATATGATAAAAGCAATCTGAATATTGCAAATATGTATGAAGTATTGATAAAGGTGAGGATCCGTAAGCGGTCTTGGTCTGGTCGTTGGACACAAACGAAGTACACGAAGTTGCAATGGCTAACTTTTAACTAAACAAATCCCAAGGAAAAGCTACTAGATGGATCTACTTATATAGGAGCAAGGGGTGGCGGCCAAGGAGGTGGGAGGACGTCCCAAGGCAGCCTAAAACTAAATCTAGGTCGTACAAGGCCAATGGGCCCAAGTGGAGGTGATGTAACACCTTTGGACTTGTAGTTTGACTCGGATTCTGCTGCAGCATCAGATTGTTTCGTCCACAACTCAACGCTCCGGACGAATTTAAAGGTGATTCCAATTGGGTTGGAAAGTGCACGAAATCTAGTTTCCAACAAAAAACAAATCACCCAATTTGGAGTCCGTATGAAAAACTTGTGTGCGGTTTGAGTCAGGTGTGTCTGTGCAGTCCGAATCTGAATCCAGAACGTGAGAGACTTGGACTCTATCTTCTCTTGGGCCAAAAGTGACGTGAGAGAACTTTTTGGACAGCAAATAAACATCTCTTTCTTCCTTATCTTCATATGTGGATTGTACAAATGTTCCATACACCTGCAATTAGACAAAACACAAAAGTGTGTGAAGTATTTTTGTTCTGGATAACATAAATAGATTATTGAATAGTTTGCACTAGAAATCACCTCACAAATATGCATATATGCAATATTTTTGGTCATATCCAAGGTAGTCATGTCCTCATCATCCTCCCCTTCTTGAAAATAAAGCCGTCCTCGGCGTTGCTTAATCTGAAATGTGGCTAACAAAAGAGACAAGGTGTACATGTTGTATATGTATATGTCATCCATTTTTACTTCCCTTGATTTTTGCATATATGACACATGAATAGATGAGTAACTTGCATAGTTCATAAAATCTAAAGCCAAAAAATTAGCACAAGAAGTAGAAGGCATGAAAATATTGCAACTCAGTTTGCACATATAGGTGAAGCTCTTATTCATTTCAAAAGATTGACAATGTTCATCATTAAACCATCCCAACATTGGTGAATAAACCTTACTTGCATCAAACTTACATGCTACAACATGCTTAAATAAGCAAACATGCAATAAGTCATTGGACACAGAATCATCACCAAGATTGGAGGCCATATCAAAATGATTAAACATTAGTTCTTTTGCATCAACAGTTAATTCAATGGGTGCACTCAAAATTATTGATATTTCAGTTGTTTGATCACATGACGCATTCATGACAGTAACAAGATTCTCCAAAATAGGTGGTGTGCTCAAATCAACAGGTAACTCAATACATGACGCATTCAAGTTAACTAGGCATGCATCATTCTCATGTGAAGTTATATCATCAATACCTTTACTGTTACCTTGTGGCAAAGATGTAGCTGATGTAGGTACGGACGTTGACAATGTACCATACCCTTGAGATGATGTTGCGCTCACAATCCGAGGTGGGGCTGCTCTAGTAGGTGCAATAGTGGAGTAACCAACCGGCGATGGTGAGCATGAACTGGAATAGTAGTTGTTGTAGTCACCCAATGCATCCTCCTGTATCTGTCTCTCAAAGGTACAAGCACGGACATACATACCAGTAATGCAACGAGGAATATACCAAAATCTTGCCTGAATATCATGGTTCAAACCACCAAAAAATCTATTCATTTTATCATCCTCAGATTCTTCTATGTCACAATGATGCATATAAGATTTGAACTCTTGGTAGTAAGCATGAATAGTGTTACTGCCTTGTTTTAATTGCTCCAATTTGCAACGCAATTCACGACGGTAGTAAGGAGGAAAAAATTGTTGTCTCATTACAGCTTTCAAAACTTTCCAAGTTGTGGGTTGGTTATCAGTGGTTTTCTTACAATGTACACTCCACCAAACAGAAGCAAAACCAGTAAATGCTCTAATGGTAGCTCGTACTCTCTCAAGTTCAGAAAAATCATGGTGACTAAAAACTTGTTCTACTTCAAGCTCCCAAGCTAGATAAATAGCAGGATTAAATCTACCCTCAAATGATGGTAAAGAGATAACCTGACCATATGCTTGTGTGTGTTGTCCCAACTCTTGTGATGGTGAAGATGTGTCCGTCGTCCAAGAACTTCTATCTCTGGAACCTGTCATGATTAGTAGAAACAAGAACTAAAATTCGAGAATAATGTTCCTATGAACTACTAGGATGTGGTTGTAAAGTGCTCACAGTAAAGCAAATATCAATATCTTACAAGTTCTTACCATGCGGCAGGTGGTGACAGGCAACCAGCGGTGTCAAATAACTCTGAAGATTGTGTAAAGCGATTGCCAGGGGAACGTGCGTATACACGGTGTAGAAATATGTGGAGCTGGGTTGGCTATATATGGTAGCAAAAGATTAGCAATAATCAATTCAGAGATGCAATGTTGAATAAACGCTCAACGACGGTACTGTGCTGGTCCTAGGCTAGACCGAACTAGAGACGCGAGCCTAGAACACTAATGAGGTCACGTCGTAGCACAACCAGCATCAATGAAGGATACTAAGTAGCTCTGGACAGCAAGATATAAGTGAAGATCACAACGGCAGTAAAGATAATGATGTGAAACAACAGCCAAGCTGTTTTACTGAACAGTGCACAAAACAGATTCCAATCCGAATTCAACTACGAGATTGAGTCTAAAAAGATCCGAATTTTGTTTTTTTTTCTCTTTTTTTTCCTCACACTTTTTTTTTCTTTCTCTCCTTTTTTTTTCTCTGACTTTTTTTTCCTTTTTTTTTCTCTCGTTTTTTTTCTCTCTTTTTTTCTCCCTCTTTCCAAAACAAACTAGATAAGATGCAGATTGGATCAAGTGAAGATGTGAACGATCTCAACTATTATTATGACAATGAATGGTGGGTAGCACGTGGTGGAAATTGATGGATGGGTGGTGGACAGCGGAAGAGATAATGATGCAGCGATGGCGTGACTAATGTGAACAGAACTCGAAACTCTAAACGAACTAGACACTAAGACCAGCAACTCGACACGACGATGCAATCGATAATTCAACTATGCAATCAATGAAAAGAAAATTGCAAAGGCTCAGACTGGCTTGGACCAAGGATGAATAGATCTAACTCTTTTTTGTGGCTTTTTCTTGGACAATAGGTAAGAAATTAAATCTAATCTAGGAAAACTGGAAATTCTCACCGAGCAACCTGAAAACTGATACCACTTGATAGAGGCGGGGTGTCCCGATCTTTCGATGAGATGGTAACTATCGATTTGGTGGAGACGACTTTGACGATCCGACTACAAACGTGCACGACGTTGCGCCTTAGCAATCGCTAAACCAATCTCCAGAGGTTATTGACCACGCCGGTGCATGATCAACCTGACCACGAAGGTCTATTCCTGCAAGCAATCGAAGAACGAGCAAGAATATGATAAAAGCAATCTGAATATTGCAAATATGTATGAAGTATTGATAAAGGTGAGGATCCGTAAGCGGTCTTGGTCTGGTCGTTGGACACAAACGAAGTACACGAAGTTGCAATGGCTAACTTTTAACTAAACAAATCCCAAGGAAAAGCTACTAGATGGATCTAATTATATAGGAGCAAGGGGTGGCGGCCAAGGAGGTGGGAGGACGTCCCAAGGCAGCCTAAAACTAAATCTAGGTCGTACAAGGCCAATGGGCCCAAGTGGAGGTGATGTAACACCTTTGGACTTGTAGTTTGACTCGGATTCTGCTGCAGCATCAGATTGTTTCATCCACAACTCAACGCTCCGGACGAATTTAAAGGTGATTCCAATTGGGTTGGAAAGTGCACGAAATCTAGTTTCCAACAAAAAAAAATCACCCAATTCGGAGTCCGTATGAAAAACTTGTGTGCGTTTTGAGTCAGGTGTGTCTGTGCAGTCCGAATCTGAATCCAGAACGTGAGAGACTTGGACTCTATCTTCTCTTGGGCCAAAAGTGACGTGAGAGAACTTTTTGGACAGCAAATAAACATCTCTTTCTTCCTTATCTTCATATGTGGATTGTACAAATGTTCCATACACCTGCAATTAGACAAAACACAAAAGTGTGTGAAGTATTTTTGTTCTGGATAACATAAATAGATTATTGAATAGTTTGCACTAGAAATCACCTCACAAATATGCATATATGCAATATTTTTGGTCATATCCAAGGTAGTCATGTCCTCATCAAGAATTGACGGGGTCGAGGTTTGGCTCCAGTCGGCTGGTTTCTTCTTCAAAGTTTTGACAAAATTCTGCAAGGATGATCACTAAGTCAAGGGGATAGTCGAATGGAAAAAGCCACAATTGGAAATATTTGCCAAACATGGAGGTTTACCTTCAAGCATAAGAAACAGCTTCTTGGCAAGGCCACTCAGGAAGGCCTCCAGTTCAGTTTTCTTCTCAGTCAATTTGCTGACTTGGTCGGTCAGGGCAGCTTTATCAGTTTTCAGTCGACTGACCTCCTTGTTGGCAATCCCAAGAGCAGCTTTCAGATTGGTATTGTCTTGTTCGAGCTTGGTGACTGAAGCTAACTTCTCGTCAGCAAGCTTGATCTTCTCAGCTAGCTCAAGGTCTTTCTTCTGCTGGGCCTCCCTTACCTTACCTGCAAGTTACAGCAAGATCAGATTTTGAAACAAGCAAGGGGAAAAGCAGTCGTCAGGGTCTCACCAAACATACCTTCGGTCTCCTCCTTTGCCTTTGTCAGTTTCTCTTGAACCAGCTTCAAGCTCAGCTCGACTTGAGTATGTTTTTGTTCCAGCTCTGAGTAGCGAGCCACAAGATCACAAGTTCTGCGAAGAACCAATCGACTAAATGTCAAAAATAATTCACTTCCGAGTGAAAAAGGGAAAAACACACGTTTCTAAGACTACAGCCGAATACAAGCATTCGACCGTAGTCTCGGGGACTACACCCAGTGGGTGCACTCAGCGTGCCCCCACTAATCCTGATGAAGACAGAGTCGACCAGTCGACCTCAAAAAAAAAAGAGATGCATTCTCTAAGACTGTGATCAACTGCAAGCAGTCGACCACAGTCTCGGGGACTACACCCAGTGGGTGCACTCAGCGTGCCCCCACCGGTTTGTCAAATCCAGTCGACATAGTCGACTGAAAGAAAAATTGACGTCATAAAGCCTAAGGCCGACTGCCAGCAGTCGACCTTAGCCTTGGGGACTACACCCAGTGGGTGCACTCAGCGTGCCCCCCCCCGGTTTGTGAAATCCAGTCGACCAGTCGACTGACAGAAAGATTGACATCATAAAGCCTAAGGCCGACTGCCAGCAGTCGACCTTAGCCTTGGGGACTACACCCAGCGGGTGCACTCAGCGTGCCCCCGCTAACACGGAGTTTATTCGACACACCCAGTGGGTGACTACTATAAATTCCGGAAAAGAAAAGTTTTTGGTAGCATATCCAACAGAACAAACAGCGGTCGACTGACCTGGACATTGCTTTGGAGGGCAGAACTGGCGTCATAAGCTGCCTGGCTCGCGTCCCGGATGGTCTTCAGCTGCTCCATCATGAGTCCCGCCTGGCGTATTGCTTCCTTCGCTGCGCCAGCTTGGTCCTCGGGGACGTGGTGCGTCGTGAAGAGGGAGGGCTGCTGAGCACTCGTTAGTGGATTTGCGAAGGACACCGTGTGTCGAGTGGTGTTCTCTTCCTCCACAGTCGGAATCTCAGGCGTCGTCACATCCTGAGACACCTTACTGGCGGACGCTTTCCGACTCCTCCTGCGTGCCAGTGGCTCTTCATCCTCGTCGTCGTCAGGGAGATTGATAACAGTGTTGGGTGGAGCTGCGGAGAAGAATCAGGATCAGAGATCACGGGTCAGTCGACTAAGAACGGTGTTAAGAATACAGTACCTGGGTTCGAAGTTGCTGCATCCTCCATCTCGTGGTCATCAGCCCGGGCCGAGGTCTCAGAAGTAGCAGCACTGCAACTCCAAGGGGTCAGTCGACTAACTTCAGCGTCGACCAGAGATAAAGTTCACACAGAATAAGAAAATATGAGCAGCACGGTTACCCTGATATGGTGGGGATGGACACCTTCATCTTCGGCAAGAGTTTGATCGGCTTCGACGAGGCCGCCCTGGGCTGCTTCGGCGCCTTTTCAGTCGGCACCGGAGAGGTGGTCCGAGGGCGCTTGGTCGACTGAGTGGCGGTCACAACCCCCTTACCACGTTCGGTCGAAGGGTTGTGGACAAGCTTCGACCGCCTTTCTGAGCGCGGTGGTACGACCTCCTCCTCCTCCTCTTCCTCGTCCTCGACGTCGTCTTCATCACTGACATCATCATCATCGTCGTCATCATCCTCTGCAACATCCGAGTCCCATTCCTCCTCTTCCTGGCTCTCGCCCCCGCTCGCCTCGCCCTCCTCAGTCGAAGCTTGTGCCCCATTGGGCATCGAGTACAGCTCGGTGAGGGCCTAGCAGATGCCCAGACAAGGATCAGTCGACCAGTCGGCAGGGTTAACAGAAATGAATAAGACGAGGGCGCAGTGGAGAGCAGAGCAAGTGTACCTTGTTTGAGTCGCTGTTGTGGTCGAGTGGAGGAATCCTTCTGGCTCCGCGTGGGTTGTCCTTGTTTCCGGTGACGGCTGCCATCCATCTTTCCAGAGTGACATCGTCGACTGCTTCTGGATGGACTCTAGTCTCGTCTTCGGTCCCACAGTACAACCACATGCAGTGGCTCCGGAACTGGAGAGGCTGGATGCGACGCCTGAGGAAAACCTCCAGGAGGTCCATGCCCGTCACTCCCTCCCGAACCAACTGCACCACGCGCTCCATCAACATCTTCACGTCAGCTTTCTCCTCCGGAATCAGCTTCAGAGGGGAAGGCTTGCTCACTCGGTCCATGGTGAACGGAGGGAGTCCACTCGACTGCCCTGGCATCGACTGGACCTGGCAGTAGAACCAAGTCGACTGCCAGCCTCTGACGGACTCGGGAAAGGTCATGGGTGGGAAGGTGCTCTTATTCCTCACCTGAATCCCCAGGCCTCCGCACATTTGGACGACTCGGGTTCTCTCATCACCTGGGCTCGCCTTCTTCACGGTCTGAGATCGACACGTGAATATATGTTTGAACAAACCCCAGTGCGGTCGACAGCCCAAGAAACCCTCACACATGGACACGAACGCGGCAAGATATGCAATGGAGTTTGGGGTAAAGTGGTGGAGCTGCGCTCCGAAGAAGTTCAAGAAGCCACGAAAGAAAACACTCGGCGGCAAGGAAAACCCACGATCAACATGGGTGGCGAAAAGCACACACTCACCCTCTTCTGGCTGGGGCTGCCACTCCTTCCCCGGAAGCCTCGCAGCTCCGTGGGGGATCAAGCCCTCGTTGGCCATGTCGAGGAGGTCATTCTCCGTGATGGTCGATTGGATCCAGTCTCCTTGGACCCAGCCCTTCGGCAGGCGGGATCTGGACGAGGACCCTCCGCGGCTGGTGGATCTCCCCTTCGCCTTCTCCGATGCCGACGCCTTCTTTGCACGCTCCAGCGCCGCCGTCTTCTCCTTGGCCATGGTCGCCGGCGAGATGCGCGAAGGGAAGTGGTGCGGGGGCGAGAGCGAACACGCTGAGCAGGGAGGAAGGAAGCATAGAGAGGGGGAGAATGCTAAGGCGCAGCACAGAAATCCTCGCCGGGCACATTTATAAGGTCCCTTCCGAGTGGATGACAAGTGGGCCCGGTCGATCTAATCATATCTGGAACAGTTATGCAGACGGGATACGTGGCGAAAAAGGCGGCGCGGAGATCGAGGCATCCATGCCCCGTCCCATCCGAACGCCGCGGTCCGCCCCGCTTCGCGCGCGCCCCCAAATTTCGCATCCCGCGGAATCCGCGAGCAACAAATCAGTCTGTCAAGCGCGGTGTTTTCGGCGATCCGTCGCTCGGAGATCGTCGAAGCCTGAAAGATCACTCGACGCAAAAACAGAATGGATCAAGTCGACTGAAGGCAAGTTGTTTCCTGTCGACGAAGAGATTCTTTGGTCCAGAACAGCGCACAACCGGAGCGCAAAGGTTAATCGGAAACGACATCAACTCCTTCTTCACTCGAAGCCTCAATCCATTCGGGGGCTAATGATGGGGTTATGTACCTAGGGTAGGGTCATGGACCTGATCCAAGTAACTTACCCCAGGACATCCTTAGAAGAGGTCGCCTTCCAGTCGACCAACGAGGATTCACTCGACTGGCCTGAAGGACTCGACCACGAAGACTCACTCGACCACCAGGAGGTCAAGAAGCACCCTGCACTGCAACGGCCTGTAATCAAGTAGACTTTATGATAGTAAAGGCACTTTATGTGGGGCGTTACCAGTAACGCCCCAGACTTAACTCACCTTAAACCCTCTCCTACGTGGGCTGGCTGGGGTCCTGGCGCACTCTATATAAGCCACCCCCCTCCACAGGCAGAAGGGTTCGGCACCTTGTAGTTCATACACTCATAATCCACTCGACCGCCTCCGGGCTCCGAGACGTAGGGCTGTTACTTCTTCCGAGAAGGGCCTGAACTCGTACATCCTTTGTGCTTACAACCTCTCCATAGCTAGGACCTTGCCTCTCCATACCTACCCCCCACTCTACTGTCAGGCTTAGAACCATGACAAAGCCCTCGAGGAAAATCGTTTGAAGACTTCCTACACTTCATGTTTGTAAGTAACAAGGTGTACCCATGTGTAATGAGAGTAATAATCAACAATAACAAAGCCATATTGAGATGCTTCATTTGAAACAGTAGAATAATCATTAGGACCGAAGAGATCCATGTGAAGCAATTCAAATGGGCGAGTAGTGGTCATGATAGTCTTCACTGGATGCTTGGCCTTTGTCATCTTCCCAGCTTCACAGGCTCCACATAGGTGATCCTTGAGGAATTTCACATTCTCGATGCCAATGACATGCTTCTTCTTCGCAAGCGTGTGCAAATTCCTCATGCCTGCATGACCAAGTCGTCGATGCCAGAGCCATCCTTATGAAGCTTTTGCAAGTAGGCACACGGCTGGTTGTGGTCCTGTAGAGAAATCAACAATATACAGGTCTCCTCTCCTAAAGCCTTCGAAGACTTTGGAATTGTCAGCTTCCATAACCACAACACAACGATACTTGCCAAAGACAACAACTATATCAAGATCACAAAGCATCGAGACAGACATAAGGTTGTATCCTAAGGACTCGACAAGCATGACTTTGTCCGTGTGTCAATCCTTTGTGATTGAAACCTTACCTAGACCCAATACCTGACTTTTGCCTTTGTCGGCAAAGATGATATGCTTTGGATGCGAGGGAGATAATGGAGCATTCATCAATAGATTCTTGTCATCAGTCATGTGATTTGTACATCCACTATCGAGGACCCACTCAGTGGCTTTGGGTTGATCATCGTGCAGATGAATTAGTGCAACTTACAAACTCATATACTTCATCAGTGAAGAATATGACATCAATTCATCAGATCAATTTCATCAAGCAGAAGAACAGATAAAGTAGTATGAGGACGTGAGAAATGAAAGTTCATTTCTTCATGATTAGCCTGCGTCCTATCAGGCATGCTCAGGTCTCCAGCAAATTCTTCAGACGATTACGTACGTCTGGAGACCTGACCCTGCAGAAGAGATTAGTTCTTTTTCTTCACCACCCACATCTGAAGGGGTGGCAAAGAGTTCATCACTCTGCGAGCTCCATACGAGAAGGATGGCATAGAAGCCAGTCCATTTCGTTTCACATAAGAGGGGTTAGAGTAAGCATAAGAGTAAGCAGAGAAATTCTTCGAGGACTTATGGACATAATGATTTGAAGAATAATGCACATATCCATAATCCTTAGATCTTCCCTGCGAGACAGACGGGTAGCACGATGATGTTCATATGAGGACTTTGATCCTTTTGAGGAATATGATCCATGTGAAGAGTTTGCTCCGTATGAGGACTTGGATCCATATGAAGAATTTGGTCCATATGAAGAATTTGATCTGGGGTTCCTATTCTTCACAGGTGTTGTCATGATGACATTCACCTGAAGATTTTCAAGGCATCTTTTGGGAACCCAGATTTTCTTCATAGGAGGACCGTTCCTGCAGTTAGTGCCAACATATCTAGCAAATACTTCACCATTCTGATTTTTGAACAGTTTATAGTTGGAGTCAAATGACTCATCATCAGAACAAGGAGATTCACATGCAAATCCAGATAAATTAGATGGATCAACTGGAGGTCCCTTTGCAGCAACCCATGTAGTTTTGGGGTACTGCTCAGGCTTCCAATATGTACCATCAGCATTGAGTTTCCTCTCAAAGGCAATACCATCTTTCCTAGGGTTCCTGTTGAGGATCTGCTTTTTAAGCACATCACAAAGAGTCTGATGCCCTTTGAGGCTTTCGTACATGCCTTTCATGTACAATTCCTTCAGCCCTGCATCATCAGTGATACTAGCAATGTCCTCAGATGAGGAATTAATGATAGCAGAGGCATGTGAAGAATTTGAAACATTAGCAGCATTTGAACATTCAGGTGAAGAATTAGCAGATTCAGGTTCAATGCACTTCAAGCATGGAGGAACAAATTCTTCCTGAGAAGCGCTGATTTGTTGAGCAAGTAATGAATCACGCTCCTTTTGAAGATCTTCATAACTCACCCTTAGCTTCTCAAGTTCTTGCTTTTTTGAAGAAATTCATAAGAAAGCTTCTCATGATCAGATAAGAGAGTGTTATGATGATCTTGAAGGGTGTCATACTTAGTATGAAGTCTCTGAAGACTTTTAGCCAAAGCTTTTGACTGATCCATTTCTTCACCCAACATATCATCGCTCTTATTTAGAATGTAGTAAACTTTTTCCAAAGCTCTTTGTTGTTTAGTGGCAAGGGAAGCAAGTTTGACATAGCTGGGTCCAAATTCATCACCAGATTAATCATCACTAGACTCAGATAGGTAGCAGTCAGTTACCTCAGCATCTTTTGCCATAAGGCATGATGCAGAAGATGATGACTCCAGTTCGAATGTCATCACTTTGAGAGATTCCTTGAAGTCCTCAAACCAAGGATCATGACATGTTCGATGACCTTCATAGACCTAAGAGAGACGGTCCCAGATGAGCTTCGCATGATCGAGATGCATGATATTCCTGAACTAACTTTGTGACGGATTGGAGCAGATGACATCCTTCGCCGTGAGGTTGAGAAGAGTGTACCTGCGAATGTCATCAGCTTCCGCCATCTTGCATAGATCGGTTAGACCAATCTCAGTGACAGTCCATAGCTCGCTGTTCATCGCCATGAGGCGCTTCTTCATCATGGCCTTCCACTTGGGATACTCATGACCGTCAAAGATGGGGCATGTCACTTTCTTCATACCTGCCGTTGACATAACTAAAACTCCAGGCGGTTAAACCAAAATCATACAGAACAAGGGAGTACCTTGCTCTGATACCAATTGAAAGTGCGTTATATCGACTAGAGGGGGGGTTCATAGGCGATTTTTATGAAATTCTTCACTGAGGAATTTGCCGGTGAGGAAATTCCTTAGCGAAGAACTACTAGCAGCGGATTAAGTACTCAAAAGTAAACATAACAGAATACAAGCATAGTCATCATGATGAAATGAAGACAGGCACAGAGTACAGGAAGCGTAAGCACAGGATAACAGAGGATGAAGACAAACAGACTGAAGAAATTGAACTAAGAAAATCGAGAAAGTCTTCAGTCAAAGTCTTCAAACACATATATGAACAAACACACAACACAGTTATGAGGAAATGAAAGAGTTGAGGGAATAGAACCAGTAAGCTTGGTGAAGACAATGATTTGGTAGACCAGTTCCAACTCCTGTCTCAGTTGTACGTCTGGTTGGAGCGGCTGAGTAATTAAACTCGAGGACACACAGTCCCGTACACCCAGTCCTGAGCATGTAGCTTAGGACACCAAGTCCTCACCGTATTCTCCTTGAACTAAGGTCACACAGACCTCGTCAAATCACTCGTGGTAAGTCTTCAGGTGACTTCCGAACCTTCACAAACTTGGTCACCCAGCGATCCACAATTCCTCTTGGATGCTCTAGACCATGATGCCTAACTGTCTGGAAGAAGCACAGTCTTCAAAGGTAACAAGCGTCGGATCCACGCAGGATCAATCTCTTCAGTGATGCTCAATCACTTGTGGTTTGTACGTGTTTGGGTTTGGGTTTTTCCTCACTTGATGATTTTCTCTCAAAGTCCTTGGAGGATGGGTTGCTCTCAAATGACAAGTGTCAGTTTCTCTTGGAGTTGCCAACCAGCTAGTGGGTGTAGGGGGGCGGCTATTTATAGCATAGGGAGCAGCCCGACATGATAAGACATAAATGCCCTTCAATGATATGACCGTTAGGTGGATAGATATTTTGGGACAACGGGCGCATAGCACAGGAACGGTCAGAATTTTGAGTAGCTAAATCCTCAGTGCTATCATGTTCCTCACTGTGTAGGCAATCCGCACTGGCGAATTCCTAACTCCTCAGTCAGAACAAATTCCTCAGAGACCAGAAGAACTTCGTCTCTGTCACTGAAGAATATGACTGGACTGTATGAGATTTCCAATGGCTTCACTCGAAGGGATTGGTAGGTGTAGGATTTTGAGTTGAGCATCACATGGAAATTTTTCCTTAGTATTTCCTCGACCCCCTTTAACAGTACGATGTTTCCTATGACTCAAGAAAGAGAAAATGAAACTACGAAAACAAAAGTCTTCACGCTTCATGTTCCTCGAATGAATACCAAATCTTCAAGGTCACACCAATTTCTTCACTTTCAAAGTCTTCAGAAAGTCTTCCGAAAGCCAAAGTCTTCAGTCAAGAACTTCATTTTTAGGGGTCAACTTTCTCTGTAAATATCAAACTCCTCATGGACTTATAGACCTGTGTACACTCACAAACTCATTAGTCCCTTAACCTATAAGTCTTCAATACACCAAAATCACTAAGGGGCACTATATGCACTTACGTCCCTTCTTTCATTCATAAACATACCATTTTCATGGTCTAGCAAATATTGTTCTAAAGGATCATTAGGAGGCACGACAATAGAAGCAAGACCAATAATTTCATCTTTACTAGGCAATTCTTTATCATGGGGTTGTCTACAAAATTTAGCAAAATTAAAATCATGAGACATATCCCCTAAACCAACAGTAACAATATCCTTTTTGCAGTCTATCTTAGCATTAACAGTATTCAAGAAGGGTCTACCAAATATAATGGGACGAAAGTCATTTTGTGGGGAACTAAGAATAAGAAAATCAATAGGATATTTAACTTCCCCACAGAAGACTTCAACATCTCTAACAATCCCAATTGGTGAAATAGTATCCCTATTGGCAAGCTTAATTGTAACATCAATACCTCCTATCTCAGTAGGTGCAATATCATGCATAATTTATTTGTATAAATAATGAGGTATTGCACTTGCACTAGCACCCATGTCACATAAGCCATGATAACAATGATCTCTTATTTTAACAGAAATGACAGGCATGCCTACAACAGGTCTATGGTTATCTTTAGTATCGGGTCTAGCAATTCTAGCAGCTTCATCATAGAAGTAAATAACATGCCCATCAATATTATCGACCAAGAGATCTTTAACCATAGCAACACTAGGTTCAACTTTAATTTGCTCAGGGGGTGTAGGTGTTCTAGCATTACTCTTACGAACCACAACTGAAGCCGGATCATCCGGACCCAGTCACGGATCATCCGGACATACCCGGACGTCCGGACCAGGACCCGGACATCTAGACCTCCAGCCCCCTCGACACAACCAGACGACCCGGACGCCGACCCGGATCATCCGGACCAACATCCGGACAGTGCCTGCGTGCATGATGTTGGGCCGAGGCCCATGTACCCCTTTCGCCCCCTTTGCATGTATAAATAACTCCCCCACTAATTTTCTAGGGTTAGCATGGGTTTAGCTCATTTTAGAGATAGAGCATTGCTCATCCACATCGGATCTACTCCATGAGCGAGACCGCGGCACCTGTTCGGAGAAGATCCCTTTGGATTCAAGACCTCCTTGCGGAGAAGAACATCAAGACCTGCTCACGGAGAAGACCGACTACCCTTGTATCGTCCCTAGTTGGCCGTGGATCGTGTGATCTCTTATGTACTCGAGGATCTAGCATATGTGTGACCATACCTTGTTGGTTTAGTGATTCTCTTATGTTTTCCCTTGTGTTTCCCCTTAGTTTCCCCCTCATGTTCTTCGTGTTCATTGCGGGATCCGCTCCTCTCGTGAAAGATCGGCCGATTAGGTTTTACCCTACATCACTGAAGGCCCAGCCGAGCTGGCCGGCCCACTCCAGCGCTGCCTTCCTCCCACGCGGGGAGACCGAGCTGCCGCCCGAGTCCAGCCAGGGCACGACTCCCGGTCCGACCCGGCGCCCCCTCCTCCAAGCAGCTGCGCCCCCGGCCCTTTATATAACGCCGCCCCGCCACCTCCTCCTCCTCACCTCGCACCACCCCACCGCAGCAGCCGCCACCGAGCCCGCCGCCACCCGCGCTTGCCGCCGCCGCACACGCTCACCGACGCCTCACGCTGCCACCCACCGCCCCGCACCACCGCCGCCGCGAGCCGTCGCTGCCACCGCGCCATCCCGCCGGATCCCGCCGTCGCCGCCGCCGGCGATTTCCTCCGGTTTTCCCTCGGTTTTTCTCCGGTTTAGTTTTTTTAGGGTTTTCTCTTGGTTTTCCAATCGGTTCTAAATTGCGGACGCTCGTCCGTTAATCCTAGGTAGCGAACATTTTCGTTCGTTAGGGTTTTGTAGGGAACGTTCGTTCATTAGGGTTTTTCTTTTATTTTATTTTTCGGCCAGGGACCTATTCGTGATTAATTTTCTCACTGATTACTCCCTGATCTTTAACCCCTTGCAACTTTTTGCCCGTTCGTCCAAATCCAGTGAAACCAACGCCAAAATGTTCGTCTTGTTATCCTCTTTCCAGATAATCAACTTGAACATGGTTTTGAAAATTTAAAATTTGGTTTAAAGAAGATTTGATTTCGAACTTCTTTTGATAGAAGTTTGAGTTTTGTTGCTCCGATTTGATTGATTCTTTTTGCAAATCGAAGCTCTTCAGTGGAACTTTCAGTTTGGATCTTTTTATTTGAGTTTTACCCTTGCATCTTATGCTTGAGTGCATATGTATGCTATTCTTTGTTCACGATAGAGTTTCCGGATTGCGAAGTGTGCTACTACGAGTCACAGGGTTTTTTAGATCATCAGCAAGGCAAGTAACACTTTGATCATACCCCTCATTACCCAGTTTTCATGCATTAGTTTCAACCCTCAAACATTGCATGAGTAGGTTTTATAACATGTGGGTATCGGGAAGTAGTTGATGAAGTAGAACCTATTGTCTTTTATACAAACCTTGGGAGTTACTACGTTATGCTTACTGCTATGCTATTCTTGTAGACGTGGTTTGGGTTTGAGTGATCCATGACAGATGTGAGAGTTTTAATTAATGGTTAAACTTAAGGTGGCTACTTTAATACACATATGGGTGGATTGGTTGAGGCACCATAGAGCACCCAGTGGTTGTCTGGGCACGTGGAGCAATCCAGCGTTGTCCTGGGATATCCCGGAGTACCCGTGTGATCATCCTATGGTTTTTCACCCAGGCTCAAAGGGATCATAAGATTATTCATGCTGGAAACTTCCGTGTGCAGCCACAAGCCATTATGGGCTCTGGCATAGTTGAGTATGTTGTGTGAGCTCTTTCAGTGGTAGGCTAGGAGGTGTAGGGGATGTAGGTGGTACTGTCTACCCAGAGTAAAGAGTTAGTGCTTCTAAAAGATTATGTCTCGGTCATCCGTTTCTCAAACAACATGTAGTGCGAGAAATCTAATGGAGGGGATCATGTCTTGTGGGGAAAAGCGCGCAAACCTCTGCAGAGTGTATAAACTAATCATGGTTAGCCGTGTCCCCGGTTGTGGACATCTTGAGTATCTGGTACTTGAATTATTGATCTGATCTCATCACTCTATTTAGGTTGATGATTTTTTAATTTTGGGATTTTGTTGGAGGAACCTTCTCAATGGTTTCAACAAACTTGTAGTTAAATAAAATATATTCCTTTGTTGTAGGGAAAGACTAGCTTTCTGCAAAAATAACCATAGAGCGTCCACCAGCCAAATATGCATATAGTTTTAGCTGTTACATGTTCATTGCTCTATAGTGTTATTTTGCCAGCATATTACATGTGCTGACATACACAGGCTGCAATGTATTATGTTGAAGAGTTTTCAGACGAAGAGTAAGGTGCGCTAGGTCGTTGTCATGCACTCAACTATGTCGTTGGAGTTGATGGACTCATTTTACCTTTGAAGCTTCCGCTATTATCTTAATTAGATGGCCTTCGGCCATCTTATTGTAATAAGCTCTCTTTTGAGACATTCGATGTAATAAGTGTGTGATTGAACTCTGTTATAAATCCTTCAAGTATTGTGTGTGTCAGCATTACCGATCCAGGGATGATACTTATACACAGAGATTTGACCGTTTGAGGCCGGATCGCTACAAGATGGTATCAGAGCACACGCTGATAGTAGGACGTGACCACTAAGATGAACCATAGGACACTCTTCTCTACTCATTTCTAACTCTTCTCCACTTTCTAATCTATAGATGGCGGACCCAAGGAACAAGTTTTCTCAACCGGATGAAGACACCCCTTTCGGACGACACTTGAAGGAAGTCACTAAGTACCTGAGCATCGGAATACCAAGCTTCACTAGGACCTACACCACCACTCTACCGGAAGAAGAGCGCTGGACAAATCGAGTACATGTTCCAGGAAGGACATTCACACTAGTTACTGAGCCCATAGAGTTTTCCTTCGATGCACCAACCTGGAGTTTAGTAAAGAGCATGGCAGTTCACATCGCCATGGGACGCATCGGCGAAGTTTACCACAAGGATCTTAAGGACACCATCTACCAGATATGTGGACGTCGAGAGGAGTAATGGGAGATGATTTGCACCAGGAGGGACAAGTCCATTGCAGCCTACATCCAGGAGTTGAACCAGCACATTCGTCGTTAGGAGAAACAGGTGTGCGCCAGCATGATAGACCTGAAGAAGGTGATGACCAGGAACATGGAGCTAGAAGAGGAACTCAAGTCTACACGCGGTGGATACGAAGAGTAAATTGTAGTACTACTGGAGAAGAATGAAGACCTGAAGAAGAAGCTAGGAATATTCATGGGAGACCCTGCGCCAGGAGAGGACAACCACCCCGAAGACTGAATCATCAACGACGACACCGACTCCGACCCCGACAGTGATGATGAATACAAAGACGAAGTTGGGGCAGATATCATGGAGTCTTCTTCCGATCAAATTTTTTAGTCGACTACCATATTATCAGTAGTATTCCCCCATGTATATAGTAGTAGTCCGAGTATTTTGTAATGGTAGCTAGATCGATTTTATGCCCTTGCTTGAATTGATGGTGTGATATGAATGTGTTTGTATCATGTGCATATGGGTAGTGATTTTCTCCTTAGACCTCACTCTATTCTAATCTCTCCCCTCTAAACCTATCAGATGCCTCCGAGACATGACCCCGGATTTGTCTTCCCACTGGAGCTCACTCAGTTGATCCAACAACGGAATGCCTTGATGCAGCTACTAGTCCAGAACCAAGGTAACAATAACAACAACAATAACAACCCACCGCCACCACCTCCAGTTGACAACTTAGTTCGTTTTCTGAGGTTGAATCCGCCGGTGTTTTCCAGTAGCACCGAGCCGATTGTTGCTGATGAATGGCTCCGCAGGATTGGAAGGGAGCTGACCACCATAGGTTGCACAGATGCTGAGAAGGTGCATTTTGCCGCACATCAATTGGATGGACCCGCAGCCTCATGGTGGGAGAATTACACAACCACTTTTCCCATAGCCAATGTCACATGGGATCAGTTTCAGCAAGCTTTCCGCACAGCCAATGTCTCAACTAGAGCAATGAGTATGAAGAAGCATGAGTTTCACAACTTACACCAGGGAAATCATACTATGGGGCAGTACGTGGATGAGTTTAGTAAGTTAGCTCTTTATGCCCCAGATGATGTGGCCACAGATGCCGCGAAGTAGGAGAACTTTATGGAAGGGCTGAATGATGAGGTGAGTATGCAGTTGATGGTGGCAACATTCAATAACTATCAGGATTTGGTAGACATGGCCCTTATGATTGAAGGCAAGCAGCGACAGATAGAGAGCCGCAAAAGGAAGTATGGACAAGGGAAGTACAATTCTGGAGCTTAGCAGAAGCGTCGCTTTACCCCGAACTTGGGAGGACACACTCATAACCATGGAGGCCATACTCAAAATGGAGGGAGTTCGCATAACCATAGTGGCCCTAAGAATGGGAATGGGAATGGAGGAAGCAACGGACATAACCGTTCCAACCCAGCAACACCCGCCAGGAAGGATCTAAGTCACATTACTTGTTTCAAGTGCGGGAAGACTGGACACCACACCACCGAATTTCCTGAAGCAAAGAATGGAAATGGCAATGGAAGCTCACTAAAGAAGCCAAAACCTTTCACTGGAGGTCAGGTGAACCACATCAACGTGGAGGAGGTTGAAGATCAGCCTGATGCAGTGATCGGTAAGTTTTTGATTAAGTCATTTACCGCACTCGTTCTTTGTGACACTGGTGCATCGCATTCATACATATCAAGGGGATTTATGGACAAGTTTAAGTTGCCAACCCTAGCCCTTTGGTCACCCATGTTAGTAAGCTCGCCAGGAGCAGAGTATATGGCCAACCGATGGTGTGATCAGTTACCCCTAACCATTGGTAGCCACGTTTTCCCCTCAGACCTAGTGATTTTGGAGTCACAAGTATTCGATATAATACTAGGCATGGATTGGTTATCAAAATATGGAGGAAACATCGACTGTGCTAGTAATACAATTTTACTCACCACTCCAAAGGGTAAACAGATCAAGTATGTATCACGACATGCACCAAGAAGGACCCAAGTAAATTCCCTCTCGGGAGTTGTTCAAGAAGAAGTGCCTGTTTTGAAGGATTACCCGGATGCATTTCCAGGGGAACTACCAGGCATGCCGCTGCATAGAGACATAGAATTCTTGATAGAGCTATTGCCAGGCACCGTTCCAATATCGAAGAGACCATATCAGATGCCCACAAATGATCTAGAGGAAATTAAGAAGCGGATTAAGGAGTTACTAGAGAAAGGTTATATCCGACCAAGTTCATCACCGTGAGGAGCCCCAGTGCTCTTAGTTGAGAAGAAGGATGGATCGTTAAGATGGTTGTTAATTATCTAGCGTTGAACGAAGTGACGATCAAGAACAAGTACCCATTACCGATGATCAATGATTTGTTTGACCAGTTGCAAGGAGCTAAAATGTCCTCCAAGATCGATCTTCGATCAGGATACCACAGTTGAAGATCCATGAATAGGATATACCTAAGACAACTTTTACCACAAGGTACGGGCTATATGAGTACACGGTCATGTCATTTGGATTGACTAATGCCCCTGCCTATTTTATGAGTATGATGAACAAGGTATTCATGGAGTTTTTGGATAAGTTTGTTGTGGCATTCATTGATGATATTTTGGTGTACTCAAAGAATGAAGAGGAACACAAGGAGCATCTGCGATTAATTCTCGAGAAGCTCAGGGAACATCAACTATATGCCAAGTTGAACAAATGTGAGTTTTGGTTGAAGGAAGTTGGATTCCTTGGACATGTTATATCAGGAGAAGGTATAGCAGTAGACCCTACCAAGGTTCTGTCTATCACTGAGTGGTTGGCACCCACCTCAGTTGGAGAGATCCGCAGAATTTCTCCAAGATTACGAAACCCATGACAGAATTATTAAAGAAGGACACCAAGTTCACTTGGACCGAAGATTGTGAGGATAGTTTTCAGGACTTGAAGAAACATTTGGTTATGGCCCCAGTGCTGATTCTTCCGGATATACACAAGATTTCCAAGTTTATTGTGATGCTTCTCGTTTGGGACTTGGAGGTGTACTTATGCAAGACAGAAGAGTTGTTTCATATGCCTCACGACAGCTTCGACCTCACGATTTGAACTATGCTACACACGATTTGGAGTTAGCAGCCGTAGTGCATGCGCTCAAGACCTGGAGACATCTTCTGATTGGAAACAGATGTGATGTGTACAAGGATCACAAGAGTTTGAAGTACATTTTTGCGCAGAAGGAGTTGAATCTTAGGTAGAGGAGATGGTTGGAGCTCATAAAGGATTATGATACGAAGTTGCATTATCATCCAGGAAAGGCCAATGTCGTAGCAGACGCCTTGAGCTGCAAGAGTTATTCCAATACCCTCGTAAGCGGAGGATTACCATAGGAGTTAGTAGATGATCTCAAGGAACTTCATTTGGAGATAGTTCCAAGTGGTTTTGTTGCAGAAATGGAGGTTCAGTCTACATTATTGGGAAAGATTCGAGAAGCTTAGAAGGATGATAAGGAAATTGCTGAGATAAAGGAGAAGATGAGCAAAGGAAAAGCCAAAGGTTTTCGTGAGGATGAGCACGAAACTTTATGGTTTGGGGATCGTGTTTATGTGCCCAATAATGCGGAGACCGGGAAGTTAATACTTCTGGAAGCTCATGACTCGCCATACTCGATTCACCCCGGAAACACCAAGATGTATTTGGATTTGAAGGAACGTTTCTAGTGGAAAGGTATGAAGAAGGATATTGCCGAGTACGTAGAAGTATGTGATGTATGTCAAAGAGTGAAGGCAGAACATCAGAAGCCAGCCAGATTATAGCAGCCTATGCTGATACCCGATTGGAAGTGGGATAAGTTTGGCATGGACTTTATCACCGGATTACCCAGGACCCGATTGGGATATGATTCTATCTGGGTAGTAGTTGATCGCTTGACCAAGGTAGCTCACTTTATCCCCATGAAAACCACATATACAAGCGTGAAATTGGCCAAGATATATATGACCAAGATCCTATGTCTGCATGGAGTTCCGAGGACCATCATATCAGATAGAGGGACACAGTTTACCTCCAAGTTTTGGAATCAGCTGCACCAGACTTTGGGTACTAGGCTAGAGTTCAGTACATCCTTTCATCCGTAGACAGATGGACAGACCAAGAGAGACAATCAGATTCTGGAGGACATGTTGAGAGCTTGTGCGTTAGATTATGGATCTAGTTGGGATGACAATTTACCTTACGTAGAGTTCTCATACAACAACAATTATCAGGCTAGATTGAAGATGGCACCTTTCGAAGCCTTGTATGGAAGGAGATGCAGGACACCGTTAATGTGGGATGAAGTTGGAGACCGTCAGTTGTTCGTACCAGATCTAATCACAGAGTCTGAAGAGAAGGTTAAGTTGATTCGTGATAGACTGAAGGTAGCTTAGTCCAGGCAGAACAGTTATGCCGATACTAAACGCAAGGAGGTAGTCTATGAAATCGGAGACAGAGCATACCTTCATGTGTCACCCCTCCGAGGAGTTAAATGATTTGGAGTTAAAGGAAAGTTAGCTCCAAGATTTGTAGGACCATACCGAGTTTTGGAGCGTAAGGGAGAAGTTGCCTACAAGTTGGAGTTACCTGAAGGATTGTCAGGAGTTCATGATCTGTTTCACGTTTCCTAGTTGAAGAAGTGCCATGCTGAAATGGCCAATATTCCTCTGAGAGATACAGTGCCCCTGGAAGCAATTCACTTGGAGAGTGATCTAACTTACAAGGAGAAACCCGTCAAGATTCTTGAGTTTGCCAGCTGAGTTACCTGCAGCAAGGTTATCAAGTTTTGCAAAGTTCAGTGGAGCCACCATACCGAGGATGAAGCCACCTGGGAGCGAGAAGAAGACCTACAGAAAGACAACCCACACTTATTCTCTAGCCAACCCTAATCTCGAGGGCGAGATTCATCTTAAGGGGGGTTGGTTTGTAACATCCCAATTTTCAATTTGGATGTTATACATAGGTCATCATATGCATATCATAATTTTATTTTCATTTTGGTTGTGATCCTAGAAATCTTAAGCAACTCAAGGACCCACGGAGAGAGTTGGAGGTTTCACAAATTTTCATATTTGAATTTTCTTAAATTTGAAAAGAGGATCAATTTGATTTTAATATTTATCTCTCCAATTATTTCCAATATTAAAAATAAAAAGAGTGAAGATAATATGACTTCTTCAAAAGAGAGGAATAGTGGAGGAGAAATTTTAAAAATCAAATTTATATTTTATTTGAATTAGAAAAATATGCATTTTTAAAAATTGCATTTTTAGGCCAGAAAAATGTTCACTTTGTCCTAAATATTAGGTTTAGACGGTGAAAATTGTTTCTGGTATTTACTAGAATTTTTTAATATTTTATTAGGTTTTTCTTCCGGGCAAAATTATTTAAAAAAAACTTCCCGCCCGACTGGGCTGAAGGCCCAGCCGAGCAGGCCGGCCCACTCCCGCGCTGCCTTCCTCCCGCGCGGGGAGACCGAGCCGCCGCCGCCCGAGTCCGGCCGGGGCACGACTCCCGGTCCGACCCGGCGCCCACTCCTCCAAGAAGCCGCGCCCTCCGGCCCTTTATATACCACCGCGCCGCCGCCTCCTCCTCCTCACCTCGCCCCACCCTACCACAGTCCCAGCCACCGCAACGCGCAGCCGCCGCAACGCGCAGCCGCTGAGCCCGCCACCGCCGCACGCGCTCGCCGACGCCCCGCGTCGCCACCCACCGCCTCGCACCAGCGTACCACCGCCTCGCCGCCGCGAGCCACCGCTGCCACCACGTCATCCCGCCGAATCCCGCCGTTGTCGCCGCCGGCAATTTCCTTCGGTTAATCGGTAAAAACCCGATCCAGTTTTCCCTCGGTTTTTCTCTGGTTTAGTTTTTTAGGGTTTTCTCTCGGTTTTCTGATCAGTTCTAAATTGCGGACGTTTGTCCGTTAATCCTAGGTAGCGAACGTTTTCGTTCATTAGGGTTTCATAGTGAACGTTCGTTCGTTAGGGTTTTTCTTTTATTTTATTTTTCGGCCAGGGACCTATCCACAATTAATTTTCTCGTAGTTTAGTCCCTGATCTTTAAACCCTCGCAACTTTTTGCTCGTTCGTCCAAATCCAGTGAAACCAATGCCAAAATATTCGTATTTTTCCCCTCTTTCCAGATAATAAACATGATCATGGTCTTGACAATTTAAAATTTGGTTTCAAGAAGATTTGATTTCAAACTTCTTTTGATCATAGTTTGAGTTTTGTTCCTCCGATTTGATTGATTCTTTTTGCAAATCGAAGCTCTTCAGCTGAACTTTCAGTTTGGATCTTTTTATTTGAGTTTTAACCTTGCATCTTATGCTTGAGTGCTTATGTATGCTATTCTTTGTTCACAATAGAGTTTTCGAAGTGCGAAGCGTGCTACTATGAGTCACTAGGGTTTTCAGATCGTCAGCAAGGCAAGTAACACTTTGATCATACCCCTTATTACCCAGTTTTTATGCATTAGTTTCAACCCTCAAACATTGCATGAGTAGGTTTGATAACATGTGGGTATCGGGAAGTAGTTGATGAGATAGAACATATTGTCTTTTATACAAACCTTGGGAGTTACTACGTTATGCTTACTTCTATGCTATGCTTGTAGAAGTGGTTTGGGTTTGAGTGATCCATGACAGATGTGAGAGTTTTAATTAATGGTTGAACTTAAGGTGGCTACTTTAATACACATCTGGGTGGATTGGTTGAGGCACCCTGGAGCACCCAGTGGTTGTTTGGCCACCTGGAGCAATCCAGTGTTGTCCTGGGATATCTCGGAGTACCCGTGTGATCATGCTACGGTTTGCCACCCAGGCTCAAAGGGATCATAAGATTATTCATGCTGGAAACTGCCGTGTCCAGCCATAAGCCATTATGGGCTCTGGCATAGTTGAGTATGTTGTTTGACCTCTTTCAGTGGTAGGCTAGCAGATGTAGGGGATGTAGGTGGTACTATCTACCCAGAGTAACGAGTTAGTGCTTCTGAAAGACTATGTCTCCGTCATCCGTTTCTCAAACAACATGTAGTGAGAGAAATCTAACGGAGGGGATCGAGTCTTGTGGGGCAAAGTGCGCAAACCTCTGCAGAGTGTATAAACTAATCATGGTTAGCCGTGTCCCTGGCTATGGACACCTTGAGTATCTGGTACTTGAATTATTGATCTGATCTCATCACTCTATTTAATTAATTTGTTGGGTTGATGATTATTTAATTTTGGGATTGAGTTGGAGGAACCTTCTCAATGATTTCAACAAACTTGTAGTTAAATAAAATATATTCCTTTGTTGTAGGGAAAAACTAGCTTTCTGCAAAAATAACCATAGAGCCTCCACCAGCCAAATATGCATATAGTTTTAGCTGTTACATGTTCATTGCTCTATAGTGTTATTTTGCCAGCATATTCCATGTGCTGACCTACACAGGCCACAACGTATTATGTTGCAGAGTTTTAAGACGAAGAGTAAGGTGCGCTAGGTCGTTGTCATGCACTCAGCTATGCCGTTGGAGTTGATGGACTCATTTTACCTTCAAGGCTTCCGCTGTTATCTTAATTAGATGGCCTTCAGCCATATTATTGTAATAAGCTCTCTTTTGAGACATTCGATGTAATAAGTGTATGATTGAACTCTGTTATAAATCCTTCAAGTACAGTGTGTGTCAGCATTACTGATCCAGGGATGACACTTATACACAGAGATTTGACCATTTGAGGTCGGATAGCTAAAACCCACTTGGTGGCCCCGCAGACCTGAACCCTAACACTATAAATTCCTATTTTCGGAGAAGAAAATCAAGGAGAAAGAATTATTACGATCCACAAGACGGAGCTGCCACCAAGCCCTGTTCTTCCTCGGGAGGGCAGATCTGGAGTCCGTTTGGGGCTCCGGAGAGGCGGATCTTCATTCTTCATCATCACCAACCCTTCTCCATTGCCAGCCAATTCTATGATGCTCCCACCGGGAGTGGGTAATTCCTTAGTAGGCTTGCTAGTCGGTGAGGAGTTGGATGAGATTCATCATGAAATCGAGTTAGTTTTGTTAGGGCTTGATCCCTAGTATCCACTATGTTCTTAGATTGATGTTGCTATGACTTTGCCATGCTTAATGCTTGTCACTTTGGGCCCGGGTGCCATGAACTCAGATCTGAACCGTTTATGAATTCATCATTATATCCATGTTTTAGATCTGATCTTGCAAGTTATAGTCACCTACTACGTGTTATGATCCGGCAACCCCGGAGTGACAACAACCGGGCCCACTCCCGGTGATGACCGTAGTTTGAGGAGTTCATGTATTCACTATGTGTTAATTCTTTGTTTTGGTTCTCTATTAAAAGGAGGCCTTAATATCCCTTAGTTTCCAATATGGACCCCGCTGCCACGGGAGTGTAGGACAAAAGATGTCATGCAAGTTCTTTTAATAAAGCACGTATGACTATTTACAAAATACATGCCTACATTATATCGATGAACTGGAGCTAGTACTGTATCGCCCTAGGTTATAGCTGTCCCATGATGAATATCATCCAACAAGTCACTGATCCAATGCCTACGAACTTTTCCATATTGTTTCTGCTAAGTTACTACTGCTATCATCACTGTTATGCTTGCTACAAAATTACTGTTATTATTGTTAGTGTTACTATTGCTGCTGTCACTACTATCAAAACTATCAAACTACTTTGCTACTGATCACTTTGCTGCAGATAATTAATATCCATGTGTGGTTGAATTGACAACTCAGCTGCTAATACCTTCAAATATTCTTTGGCTCCCCTTCTGTCGAATCTACAAATTTGGGTTGAATACTCTATCTTCGAAAACTGTTGTGATCCCCTGTACTTGTGGGTTATCAGCTATGTACTCCAAAGTTCACTCAGACAAGCATCGATGTTGTCAAGACGAAGTGCCTATATTCATTTGATTATCAACCAGCGTCAACCAGTTGTCAAACTCCATGTATTAGGAGAGTGAACACCAAAAATATTGCTTGGTGCATAGCCCAGAAAAACGCAGTCCAGTTGTTGGTCCCAACTTGTGCCTTTTGGTTATCGATAGATATGGTAGCGAACTATATGGCATGGAGTCTAAAGATTCCAGACAAGTTGGTTGACGCGTATATTCATCTGGCACTTAATCAGTCTGCATGCCAGGGATGCTCCATTTTAGTTGAACTGCACACAAAAATTGGGTGGTTCATTTTCTCAACCGCCTCCTTTCTTGTCTGCAATGTAGAATTTTGGCGAGGTACAGGACCAAGATGAGCCAGTAAACTAGTTGGATGAAAGTATTGGCCAAGTTGCTCAAACCTCCCTCAGCACGACGTCACTATTTGAGGATAAACCTACAAGCAAAGTTCAGATTGTCTGTGCTGCCTCTTATGTACTCGAAAGTTTACTCGTAGAAGCATTAATTTTAGCAAGCAGTACGTCCGACTGAACATCATTTACCATTCTATACCCTAGGTAATTAAAGTTCATCCATGGATGATATTGGCTGTGATCTCAATCATTTGGATGCACAAACATACTAAACATGTGTGTATCTGAACCTTTTTGTGAATTATCTATGAATATTGTCGTGTGATCTATCAATCATTTGGATGCATAGACATGCTGAACTTGTGTATGAATGAATCTTTTGAGTTGTTGATGGGAATGTTGGCTATGAATATGAACATGTCCCGTGAACCTGAGTTTGATATGAATGTTTACCTTTTCTGTTGTACTTGTGCGTGAACTTGTTAGTATGTCTACTATGGGATTTTTCACATGTGGGTGTCAATGGCACACCTTCTTCCCGAGAAGAATTGCACCTGCTTTGTTAGGGTAGCAATGGCGCATCAACTCTTTTTTAATCTTTTTGCTCTGTCTTCCCCCTCCCCTGCTCAACCCCTGCCATAATGTTTGCGGCCTCAAAACAAACATAGTATTGCGTTGTTTTTGGGGCTTGATGAAAAATTGAGTGATGGTTTCTGTAGGTTGGCCCGCCCAGCAAATGGGATGCTGGTCCACCACGGACTAGGAGGCTAAAAATACAAGTTGTATGGTGCAGAGGCAAGTAAAAAACGCCATCGAGAGTGTAAGTGCAACTATACCTGGGTGGTTTTGGTAATTCCTAACAACATATAGCTCATTGAATTAATGCTCTTTCAAGATGATTATTTCAGAAAGTTCAATGATTGGCATGGCATGGACTAGGAATGTGGACCCCTCAAATTCTAAGGACACATATTGGCAAAAAGCTCAAGACTCTACATTTTCATTTTAGTGATCCAAGATCACCTTTGAGTCCATAGGAAAAGCCAATACTATTAAAAGGGGATGATGTGTTGCTTAACGGCTTGCTTGCCTAAAATGCTTAGTGATATGCTCCAAAAGCCCTCAACCACTTTCTCATATCCACATATGTCCCAAACCAAAATTCAAACTCGGCCCCACCGATTTGATCTATACGGCGCCACTGAGTTCATTTCACAACTACTAGGGAAAACCTTATACACAGAATCTTAGCAGCAGCATGGTTTAAAAACAGACGCTACTGCTAATTAGCAGTAGCGAGCTCCAGAGAGCAGCGCTACTAATATCTAAGTAGCAGTAGCGCTCTATGCGGAACAAGCGCTACTACTATATTTGCTACAGTGTTGCCTCCGGGCTAGATATAGTAGTAGCGACCTTCCGGGGGACGCGCTATTGCTAAAGTACTTAGTAGCACCGTTTTTCTTAAAAACTCGCTGCTGCTAAGTATCATCGCAACTAATTAAGTTTAGTCCCATACTGCTAAGCGAACAAGGTGTTTACCACCTTAAATATGTTATTTCTCAACCTATCTCGAGCACCTGGTCTTCATTGAACTATATCTGTATGATTTGTAGCTGCAATATGAATCCTCGTCTGTACCTATACAGGTACAGTGAGGATTCATGCTGACTATTTAGATTATACACAAAAAGATCAATGATGACCAATGTATATTTTGATGTTTTCACATTGCTTAGACTTACAATGTTTTTTCAGGGCAAAGCATTACTGATTTTGGGATAAATAAAAGAAATAACTGCTTCCATTAGTAGTAGCATTTTTATGTAAAACGCGCTATAGATAAGTTAGCTATAGCGTGTTTTCCTTACGAGCGCTACTGCTAGTTCGACTTAACCACCACCCCGGCTCAAAATTTCGCTAAGTCCTCCTTCCCCCCTGTTCCCCTACTCCTGTCGCGCCGCCCGAGCCCGAGCCTCCCCTTACCGCCGCCGCCCGAGCCCTCCCTCAACCTCACCGCCGCTGCGCGCCGCCGCTCTCGACCTCACCGCCGCCGCCCGAGCCCGCCCAGGACCGCCGCCTCCCGACCCCGAGACCGCCCTCGCCGCCCCTACCTCCATCGCCGAGCACCTCCCTGCCACCGTCTCTCGCCTCTCTGTAAGCCCCCCACCCCTCCCCCACCCCCTCTATCTTTGCTTAGTTAGTAGATGATTTTAGTAGTAGTAGATGTTAATTTAGGGTTCATAGATAATGATTTTTAGTAGTAGTAGATATTAATTAGTAGTAGTGATGGTAAACTAGTTGTATAATTAGCAGTAGTAGATGTTAATTAGTAGTAGATGTAGTAGTATATGTTAATTAGTAGTAGTAGATGTACTAGTTTCTTTCTATTTATAGTAAGTTTATATTTAGTAAGAACGAGTTGAATTAATAGAACTAGTTTAGTTTTAGTTGAACTAGTTTAGTTTATTTGAACTAGTTGAGTAAGTAAATTAATAAACTAGTTGAATTAATAGAACTAATGTATTTTTAGTAAGAAAATTAAAATAACTAGTTGAACTACTTTATTTTTATAAAGAACTAGTTTTTTCTATTTATAGTATGTTTATATTTAGTAAGAACTAGTTGAATTAATAGAACTAGTTGAACATGTCATATTTGTTGTTATTTTTTAGTTTAAGCAATTATTCGGGATGTACTAGTTGAATTAATAGGGTTATTGCTTTTGCAGAAATCGAGGAGCCCCTCCATCATCCCCACCGTCGTCCCCGTCACCGACCCCCTCCGACCTCGAGGTGAGACCAGGCAAATCTCCATGTAAATATGAGTCCTTTATGAGTTTCAGGCACTTGTTTTGCCGGAGTGCCCGGTCATGTTTTGGTTACACCTCTGAGTGGCCTATGTTTTGCCGGAGTGTTGATTAATTTCCGTTCCGGCAAATTTCAGGCGCTCGATATTTCCTTTTTTAGCAAAGGTCATGCCGGATTTTTCCGTGAATTCTGGCATGACTTGTGCTAGAATATGTAGGAAATATCGAGTGGCCTGGATTTTCTCGAAAAATAATGATCTAATTTAGGTTTTTTAGTACATATATTTAATTGTACAAGTTTAATCTTTGAATTATGAACGTAGGAAATGTCGTACTCGGACGACGACAGTCTCCCGAGGGAGTGCAGCTGGTGCCACGACGATCGAGGTATGTGCGACAGGTTCGTTGAGCGGGATGAAGATCAGCGCTTCAGCATTAAGCTCGAGGAGACCTTCGATGTTGAAACGGTACGCAACAGCAACAAGTGTTTTTTTCGTAATTAAGCATGACTTCAACTATTTCAACGTCTAATTTTCATCTTTTACAATTCGACTAGCTTATCCCATGCCATGTAAGACGCTGTTTCTTGGAGAGGATGGGTTTTGAAGACCATGAAAATTTTGAAACAAAGAAAATACACCTAAGGACCCATCATGATATCGATTTTGAAGTAAATCTGTACAATTCTCAGAGCGTAACCCATTTTGGTTGCCAAAATTGGGAAGCACTTTGCAAAATGTATGGTTTTTATGAGGGTATGATTGTCACCATGGATCTTGGTAATCCTGACATCGAGCAAGACAATATGGACATTTGGGTCCTTGTTGATACGCTTCCGATTCTACCGCAATGTGAGTTTCTCAAACATAGTTATTAACTAATTTATATTGTTTATTTCAAAATAGTTGACAGCTTATTTCCATTGACAGCTTATTTTGAATCTTCAAAGAATATGCAGAAGATGGTAGACAAAACCCACTACACTGATGGCTCCGAATTAACTTATAAGGAGAAAAGTCATCTGATTGCTTATTGTACTTTTCTTGAGAATTACAATACCTATTATCGAACTCCTCCAAATTATGGTGAATACGTGCCACTAGTGCACGTGTTGAACCACGGTAACTTCTATGGAGATACCCTGGTAAGATTTTTTACTATTACGACAGTGCATCTTTTGCATACTTCTAAAACTAGTACATCATTGATAACTACAAAGTTATTACTATGTTTTTCAACAGGAAATCCCGATGGATTCTGTGCCTCATCTGATGTATCAGAATGGTCGCCTTGCAGTTATGAACCTATAGCCAGGTTAATCTAAGGAGCTCACTTGTGCATATCAGATTTCTAAAACCGGTGAACACATGCTAATCAAAGAATGGAAAAAATGTTTGGACATTCGCAAGGAGGTTCTTGGAAGTAACATTAAGCGAAAGGCAAGAATTGGAGACAGGATAATCTCCATTCTCCATAATGGAGAGTCAGGGGCTATCTTGTTTTTTGCTATTTTACCTTAGAGAATATAGTAGGTCCTAAGAGAATGTAGTAGGTCCTATGAGGTACAATATGTTTATTATGTGATAAAATGTGTTAGAGTTGATGACGAGGAGTACTTGTGATTACGACTAGTGACCAATTTGCTATGTGATCTCTCATTGATGAAAATGATGATCTTGAGGAGGTGTTATATGACAATGATGTATTATGATGATAAGTTGTTAATGATATGATGATGATGATGATATTGATTACATCACGGGGTGAAAGAACCACAGATTAGTTTCAAGTGGATGTCCATCCACTTGAAACTAGTCCACGGTTCTTTCACCCCATGATGTAATAACTCATTATGATTTCAAAACAATTTCTAAATTCCTGTTGAATGAAAACTTGTGTAAAGGTGTACGAATACAACATGAAATAAAAAAGAAATAAAATATGAAATAATAGTAGCAGCGCGGGCAGGGAGAAGCGCTACTACTAATTACCAGTAGCGCACCTCCAGGAACACGCTACTACTAAGCCGATTTAGCAGTAGCGCGGGTGGAGGCACACTACTGCTATACGTTAGCTACAGTGCCTTATCAGTAGCGCATCGACCCGCGCTACTGATAGGCCTAAACCCCGCGCTGCTACTAGGCTTTTCCCTAGTAGTGCACATAGCCATAGCCAGAAACCCTAATCAGTTCGGTCTCACCGATAGGGATATCGGTCTCACCGAGATGGGATTGCAAAGTCTCTGTTTCCCTTAGTTTCGGTCTAACTAAAATGAGCGATCGGTCCCACCGAGTGCGCAATGCAAACTCTCTGTTTCCTTTTCGTAATGTTTCAGTCTCACTGAAACGAGAAATCGGTCCCATCGAGTTTGCCTGACCAACTCTTTGTTTGCCTGGCCAACACTCTGTTTGCCTATTACAAAAATCGGTTCCACCGAGTTCATGTGATCGGTCACACCAAGATTACATGCCCTAACCCTAATGAAATCGGTCCCACCGAGTTGATCATATCAGTCCCACCGAAAAGCCTAACATTCACATTTTGAACTGAATCGGTCTGACCGAGTTTGTGTCTTCGGTCTCACCGAGTTTGGTAAATTGTGTGTAATGGTTAGATTTTGTATGGAGGCTATATATACCCCTCCACCCAACATCCATTCATGGAGAGAGCAATCAGAACATGCCTACGCTTCTACCATTCATTTTCTGAGAGAGAACCACCTACTCATGTGTTGATACCAAGATATTCCATTCCAACCACAAGAATCTTGATCTCTAGCCTTCCCCAAGTTGCTTTCCACTCAAATCATCTTGTCGCTAAATCCAAATCTGTGTGAGAGAGAGAGTTGAGTGTTGGGGAGACTATCATTTGAAGCACAAGAGCATGGAGTTGATCATCAACCCACCATCTATTACCTTTTGGAGAGTGGTGTCTCCTAGATTGGTTAGGTGTCATTTGGGAGCCTCCGTCAAGATTGTGGAGTTGAACCAAGGAGTTTGTAAGGGCAAGGAGATCACCGAGTTCGCAAAGATCTACCCAAGTGAGGCAAGTCCTTCGTGGGCGATGGCCATGGTGGGATAGACAAGGTTGCTTCTGATGAGGACATCAATACAATTGTTACACCCATAGCCCCTGCTGCTATACATACTGGACCAATTACTAGAGCTCGTGCACGCCAACTAAATTACCAGGTACTTTCGTTTCTTGCTAATGATTCTAATGTTCATGAGAATATGATGCTGCCTAAATTGGATACATTTGTTTTGCTTACAAATGAAGGGCCTAGCTTGGAGAAGGATGAACATTGGAGCAAGAACAAGCATGGAGATGATGGCATGCGCAAGGGGAACAAGAACGGAGTTACAAGTGATGATTTCAGGACTTTGAAGCCACCATAATGGGTGCATGAAGCCTTGGACGAAATATACAAGATGCCACTTCATAAATTTCATCCCGAGGCTATTTTAGGTGCTGCGTCACCTTATTATTGGGCCAGGCCCATGTAATTTCGAAATACATAAGTATAGGCTATTTTTAGAGTCCGTATGTGTGGGGAAACAAGAGATAGGGTTGATTTCGGACTCCTCCACCAAGGGCCACGAAATTCCCCCCTCTTCCTCCATATATACAGCCCTTAGGGCATCGTTTAGACTTTGGGTTTTGTTTAGATTAAAAGTTCGCCATAGCTGCAACTTCGCGTACTTCGTTTGTGTTCAACGACCAGACAAAGGCGTCACAGAACCCCACCTTGATCAATAAAGCTTTCATCTTATATTCGCAATATCCAGATTGCAATCTTAGTTTCTTGCTTGTTCTTCGTTTGCTCGCAGGAAACAGACCCTCGTGGTCAGGTTGATCGTGCTCCGGCGTGGTCAATAACCTCTCGGAGTTGGTTTAGCGATTGCTAAGGCGCGACGTCCTCGCACGTTCGTAGTCGGATCGTCAAAGTCGACTTCCACCAAAGCGAAATCCACCATCTCATCGAG
Source organism: Triticum aestivum (assembly GCF_018294505.1). Lineage (NCBI taxonomy): Eukaryota > Viridiplantae > Streptophyta > Magnoliopsida > Poales > Poaceae > Triticum > Triticum aestivum. The sequence continues at coordinate 294,419,768 of NC_057809.1, forward strand.
TCTGTTCTTCATACCTATAGTCCACGAAAAAGCCACAAAAAAAATTAGGGTTAGTTCATCATATCCGAACCAATCTGAGCCTTGCATAATCTTTTTAGGGTTTTGCTTTGTTGAATTTGCGGTTGCATCGTCGTGTCTAGTTGCTGGTCTTAGAGTCTAGTCTTTTAGAGTTTCGAGTTCTGGTCATAAGTTGTCACGCCGCCGCCGCACCATCATCATCGTCCCTGCCATCTACCACCACCGCACCGAATCCGTATCCATATACCACCACCAATCCGTGTCCATATACCACCACCGATCCATATCCATATACTACCACCGCTACCACCACCGCTGCCATATACCACCACCATATATCCACCACCAATCCGAGTTCTTTGCTTATTAGGTTTTTTTTCGGGATCCATCTAGGATTCCGATTCGTGTTTCCTTGCCGGAGTAGGTTTCGGAAAAAAAAAATTTTGAAGTCGGGTAGCCACGCTCCGTTTAGGCCCAAAATTTTTCGAAAACGCATTTTTCGAAAAAATTTCTGGCTATCCTATTTTTAGGTGTTTCTGAGTGTTTTGAGACAGGTGCCATTATAGGAAGTTTTTTTTGACCCGTTTCCAGTTTTTGGGTCCGGGCAGTCGAAAAAAAAAAATTTGGTCAAAAAAATTTCGTGCCCATCCTGTCAGTTTGAGCTAGGAAGAGTTTTGAGACACTCGCCATTATAGTGATTTTTCGCAAAAAAAAAGAAAAGAAAAAAGAAAAAAAAGCGAAAAAGAAAATTCAGAGTGTGCTTTTCCCTTGTTTACGTGCCGCGCCGTGATTTTGTTAGTGTTCTAGGCTCGCGTCTCTAGCACAGTCTAGCCTAGGACCAGCACAGTACCGTCGTTGAGCGTTTATTCAACTTTGCATCTCTGAATTGATTATTGCTGACCCTTTTTGCTACCATATTATAAGCCTTCCCAGCTCCACATACATCTACGTCGTGCGTTTGACTCTCCCTGGTAATCGCTCTATCCAAGCTTTGAGAGTTTTTGACTACAACGGTTGCCGATCACCGCCTGCTGCTGGGTAAGAACTGGTAAGAATTTGAGATTTGCTTGACGGATTTGTGACACCCACCACCACCACTTGTTCGTAGTCTGTAGGATCATATTCTTGTGTGTTTCTATTGCTGCTAACCATGCCAGGATCACAAGCCGACGAGATTGACTGGGAGAATTTATCGAACAAGGAGCTTCATGATAAGTTTCAGCAAATGATGACTGAACAGGTGCAAGATGTGCTGAACAATTTTGAAGAGGCCATGGAGAAGATCACTGGCTTTGAGAAGACGTTCGAAACAAAGCTCGATAACAAGTTTAATGAATTGCTCGCGCGTCTTCCACCACCAAACGGACTCTAAAAATAGGCTATACTTATGTATTTCGAAATTACATGGGCCTGGCCCAATAATAAGGTGACGCAGCACCTAAAATAGCCTCGGGACGAAATTTATGAAGTGGCGTCTTGTATATTTCGTCCAAGGCTTCATGCACCCATTATGGTGGCTTCAAAGTCCTGAAATCATCACTTGTAACTCCGTTCTTGTTTCCCTTGCGCATGCCATCATCTCCATGCTTGTTCTTGCTCCAATGTTCATCCTTCTCCAAGCTAGGCCCTTCATTTGTAAGCAAAACAAATGTATCCAATTTAGGCAGCATCATATTCTCATGAACATTAGAATCATTACCAAGAAACGAAAGTACCTGGTAATTTAGTTGGCGTGCACGAGCTCTAGTAATTGGTCCAGTATGTATAGCAGCAGGGGCTGTGGGTGTAACAATTGTATTGATGTCCTCATCAGCTGTTGATACTTCTGTGGCTCCTGCTGCTGATGCGGAGGAGGATGATTATGTGGGAGATTATGAGGATGAGGTTGATCAAAATCAACACTACGTGCAGCCACCTGTACCACCACCAGCAGGTCGACCTCAGGTATATATTCGTAATGGTAGGCCTGCACCACCACCTCAGGTACGAGATGATGTCCATATTCCTAAACTGAAATTGAATATTCCACCATTTGAGGGTAGATATGTTCCTGATATATATCTTACTTGGGAGTTAGAAACTGAACAACGATTTACATGTTTACAATATCCTGAGGAGAGACGAGTTGCTGCTGCTGTTTGTGCTTTCACTAGTTTTGCATGTGTATGGTGGTCTGAACATTGTAGATTATATCCTATTCCAACTACTTGGGCTGCTTTGAAAACTGCTATGCGTACGCGTTGGGTTCCACCATATTATCAACGTGAATTGCTTCAAAAATTGCAGCGTTTAAGACAAGGGAAAAATTCTGTAGAAGAATATTATCAGGAATTACAAACTGGCATGATTAGATGTGGTATTGTTGAGGAGAATGAAGCTATGCTTTGATGAGGACATCAATACAATTGTTACACCCACAGCCCCTGCTGCTATACATACTGGACCAATTACTAGAGCTCGTGCACGCCAACTAAGTTACCAGGTACTTTCGTTTCTTGGTAATGATTCTAATGTTCATGAGAATATGATGCTGCCTAAATTGGATACATTTGTTTTGCTTACAAATGAAGGGCCTAGCTTGGAGAAGGATGAACATTGGAGCAAGAACAAGCATGGAGATGATGGCATGCGCAAGGGGAACAAGAACGGAGTTACAAGTGATGATTTCAGGACTTTGAAGCCACCATAATGGGTGCATGAAGCCTTGGACGAAATATACAAGATGCCACTTCATAAATTTCGTCCCGAGGCTATTTTAGGTGCTGCGTCACCTTATTATTGGGCCAGGCCCATGTAATTTCGAAATACATAAGTATAGGCTATTTTTAGAGTCCGTATGTGTGGGGAAACAAGAGATAGGGTTGATTTCGGACCCCTCCACCAAGGGCCACGAAATTCCCCCCTCTTCCTCCATATATACAGCCCTTAGGGCATCGTTTAGACTTTGGGTTTTGTTTAGATTAAAAAGTTCGCCATAGCTGCAACTTCGCGTACTTCGTTTGTGTTCAACGACCAGACAAAGGCGTCACAGAACCCCACCTTGATCAATAAAGCTTTCATCTTATATTCGCAATATCTAGATTGCAATCTCAGTTTCTTGCTTGTTCTTCGTTTGCTCGCAGGAAACAGACCCTCGTGGTCAGGTTGATCGTGCTCCGGCGTGGTCAATAACCTCTCGGAGTTGGTTTAGCGATTGCTAAGGCGCGACGTCCTCGCACGTTCGTAGTCGGATCGTCAAAGTCGACTTCCACCAAAGCGATATCCATCATCTCATCGAAAGACGGGACACCTTTGCCTCTATCACTGGGAGAATTTATCGAACAAGGAGCTTCATGATAAGTTTCAGCAAATGATGACTGAACAGGTGTAAGATGTGCTGAACAATTTTGAAGAGGCCATGGAGAAGATCACTGGCCTTGAGAAGACGTTCGAAACAAAGCTCGATAACAAGTTTAATGAATTGCTCGCGTGTCTTCCACCACCACCACCCGCTGCACCTAACGCACCTCTCCAACAACAACAACAACGACTACCTCCACGTCGCGAAGCAGACCTCCGCCGAGCAAGCCGTGTTCCTCTTGCGTTTGGCCAAACTGTTGGTGCTGCTGTTGATACTTCTGTGGCTCCTGCTGCTGATGCGGAGGAGGATGATTATGTGGGAGATTATGAGGATGAGGTTGATCAAAATCAACACTACGTGCAGCCACCTGTACCACCACCAGCAGGTCGACCTCAGGTATATATTCGTAATGGTAGGCCTGCACCACCACCTCAGGTACGAGATGATGTCCATATTCCTAAACTGAAATTGAATATTCCACCATTTGAGGGTAGATATGTTCCTGATATATATCTTACTTGGGAGTTAGAAACTGAACAACGATTTACATGTTTACAATATCCTGAGGAGAGACGAGTTGCTGCTGCCGTTTGTGCTTTCACTAGTTTTGCATGTGTATGGTGGTCTGAACATTGTAGATTATATCCTATTCCAACTACTTGGGATGCTTTGAAAACTGCTATGCGTACGCATTGGGTTCCACCATATTATCAACGTGAATTGCTTCAAAAATTGCAGCGTTTAAGACAAGGGAAAAATTCTGTAGAAGAATATTATCAGGAATTACAAACTGGCATGGTTAGATGTGGTATTGTTGAGGAGAATGAAGCTATGCTTGCACGTTTTCTGGGTGGATTAAATAGAGAGATTCAGACCATTCTAGACTATAAGGAGTATACTAATATCACTCGTTTATTCCATCTTGCTTGTAAAGCTGAACGTGAAGTGCAGGATCGACAAGCATTGGGGCGAACTAACTTTTCTGCAGGCCGACCTTCATCATGGACACCACGTGCATCTTCTACTTCAACTGCACCAGCACCTCCATCCGGTGCCACCTCCAGCCGTGATACAAGAAAACAGGCACAACCACCATTATCTGCCAAGAGCGCACCTGCGGGGCCTGCACAGCGTTCTTCTTCTTCCATGGCATCAACAGGGCACACAAGTGATATTATTTGTCGTCGTTGTAAGGGAGGAGGTCATTATGCGAGAGAATGCAAATCTCCGCGTGTGATGATTGCTGCCGCGGATGGTGGATATGAGTCTGCTAGTGACTATGATGAGGAGACTTTGGCTCTTATTACACGTGAAGAACATGGTGGAGATGATTCTGATCATGAGACGCAATACATGGCTCCTGAAGACGCTGACAGGTATGAATGTTTAGTTGCTCAACGTGTTTTGAGTGTGCAGGTCACACAAGCTGAGCAAAATCAGAGGCACAATTTGTTCCATACCAAGGGAGTTGTGAAGGAACGTTCTGTGCGCGTTATCATAGACGGAGGGAGCTGCAACAACTTGGCTAGCATGGAGATGGTGGAGAAGCTTTCTCTCACCACAAGACCACATCCACATCCTTACTACATCCAATGGTTCAACAACAGCGGCAAGGTTAAGGTAACACGTACTGTTCGTGTGCATTTTAGTATCTCTACATATGCTGATTATGTTGATTGTGATGTGGTACCTATGCAAGCATGTTCCTTATTACTTGGTAGACCATGGCAATTTGATAAAAATTCTGTACAACATGGTAGAAACAATCACTATACTCTTGTTCATAAGGATAAAAATATTACTTTGCTTCCTATGACTCCTGATTCCATTTTGAAAGATGATATTAATAGAGCTAATAAAGCAAAACAGGAGACGAATAAGAGTGAAAATCAGATTGTGGCAAAAGAATTTGAGCAACAAATGAAGCCTAATAATAAACCATCTAGTGTTGCTTCTGAAATTAAATTGAAAAGTGCATGTTTATTTGCCACCAAATCTGATATTGATGAGCTAGATTTCAGCAAATCTGTTTGCTATGCTTTTGTGTGCAAAGAGGCATTATTTTCATTCGAGGACGTGCCTTCCTCTTTGCCTCCTGCTGTCACTAACATTTTGCAGGAGTTCGCTGATGTCTTTCCACAAGACGTGCCACCGGGATTACCGCCTATTCGAGGGATTGAGCATCAGATTGACTTAATTCCCGGTTCTTCACTGCCAAACCGTGCACCATACCGTATCAATCCAGAGGAGACGAAGGAGATTATGCGTCAAGTACAAGAGCTTCTCGACAAAGGTTATATACGCGAATCCCTTAGTCCTTGTGTTGTTCCTATTATTCTAGTGCCGAAAAAGGATGGTACATCACGTATGTGTGTTGATTGTAGAGGCATTAATAATATTACTATTCGTTATCGTCATCCTATTCCTAGGCTAGATGATATGCTTGATGAATTGAGTGGCTCTACAATATTCTCCAAAGTTGATTTGCGTAGTGGATACCATCAAATTCGTATGAAATTGGGAGATGAATGGAAAACAGCATTTAAAACTAAGTTTGGATTATATGAGTGGTTAGTCATGCCTTTTGGGTTAACTAATGCGCCTAGTACTTTCATGAGACTAATGAACGAAGTTTTACGTACTTTCATTGGACGATTTGTGGTAGTCTATTTTGATGATATACTGATTTATAGCAGATCTTTGGAAGAACATTTGGAACATTTACGTGCTGTTTTTATTGCTCTACATGATGCATGTTTGTTTGGTAACCTTGGGAAGTGCACCTTTTGCACCGACCGAGTATCTTTTCTTGGCTATGTTGTTACTCCACATGGAATTGAAGTTGACAAAGCCAAGATTGAAGCTATTGAGAGTTGGCCGCAGCCCAAAACGGTCACACAAGTGAGGAGTTTTCTTGGCCTCGCTGGATTCTATAGGCGTTTTGTGAGAGATTTCAGCACCATTGCTGCACCTCTCAATGAGCTTACAAAGAAGGATGTGCCTTTTGTTTGGGGTACCGCACAGGAAGAAGCCTTCACGGTATTGAAAGATAAGTTGACACATGCTCCTTTACTCCAACTTCCTGATTTTAATAAGACTTTTGAGCTTGAATGTGATGCTAGTGGAATTGGATTAGGAGGTGTGTTATTACAAGATGGCAAACCTGTTGCATACTTTTCTGAAAAATTGAGTGGGCCTAGTCTGAATTATTCTACTTATGATAAAGAATTATATGCTCTTGTTCGGACTTTAGAAACATGGCAACATTATTTATGGCCCAAAGAATTTGTTATACATTCTGATCATGAATCTTTGAAACATATTAAAAGTCAAGCTAAACTGAATCGTAGACCTGCTAAATGGGTTGAATTCATTGAAACTTTCCCTTATGTCATTAAACACAAGAAGGGAAAAGAAAATGTTATTGCCGATGCATTGTCTCGTCGCTATACTATGCTTTCACAACTTGACTTCAAAATATTTGGTTTGGAGACCATCAAAGATCAATATGTGCATGATGCTGATTTTAAAGATGTAATGCAGAATTGTAAAGAAGGAAGAATGTGGAACAAGTTTGTCGTTAACGATGGATTTGTGTTTCGTGCTAACAAGCTATGCATTCCAGCTAGCTCCGTTCGTCTTTTGTTGTTGCAGGAGGCGCATGGAGGAGGATTAATGGGACACTTTGGCGTGAAGAAGACGGAGGACGTACTTGCTACACATTTATTTTGGCCAAAGATGAGACGGGATGTTGAGCGTTTTATTGCTCGATGCACTACATGTCAAAAAGCTAAGTCACGACTCAATCCTCATGGTTTATATATGCCTTTGCCTGTACCTAGTGTTCCTTGGGAGGATATATCTATGGACTTTGTTTTAGGTTTACCTCGAACAAAGAAGGGGAGGGATAGCATATTTGTTGTCGTGGATAGATTCTCGAAAATGGCACACTTTATACCATGTCATAAAAGCGATGATGCTGTTAATGTTGCTGATTTGTTCTTTCGTGAAATTATTCGCTTGCATGGTGTGCCAAATACTATTGTTTCAGATCGTGATACTAAATTTCTTAGCCACTTTTGGAGATGTTTATGGGCTAAGTTGGGGACTAAACTGCTTTTTAGTACTACTTGTCACCCCCAAACTGATGGACAAACTGAAGTAGTCAATAGAACGTTGTCTACTATGCTTAGGGCTGTTTTGAAGAATAATAAGAAAATGTGGGTGGAATGCTTGCCTCATATTGAATTTGCTTATAATCGTTCATTGCATTCTACTACTAAGATGTGCCCTTTTGAAGTTGTGTATGGTTTCCTACCTCGTGCACCTATTGATTTGTTGCCTCTTCCATCTTCGGAGAAGGTTAATTTTGATGCTAAACAACGTGCTGAATTGATTTTAAAAATGCATGAGTTAACTAAGGAAAACATTGAGCGTATGAATGCTAAATATAAACTTGCTGGAGATAAGGGTAGAAAACATGTTGTGTTTGCACCTGGAGATCTTGTTTGGTTACATTTGCGTAAGGATAGATTTCCTGATTTGCGCAAATCAAAGCTAATGCCACGTGCTGATGGTCCCTTTAAGGTGTTAGAGAAAATAAATGATAATGCATATAAACTTGAGCTGCCTGCAGATTTTGGGGTTAGTCCCACTTTTAACATTGCAGATTTGAAGCCTTATTTGGGTGAGGAAGATGGACTTCCGTCGAGGACGACTTCATTTCAAGAAGGGGAGGATGATGAGGACATCAATACAATTGTTACACCCATAGCCCCTGCTGCTATACATACTGGACCAATTACTAGAGCTCGTGCACGCCAACTAAATTACCAGGTACTTTCGTTTCTTGCTAATGATTCTAATGTTCATGAGAATATGATGCTGCCTAAATTGGATACATTTGTTTTGCTTACAAATGAAGGGCCTAGCTTGGAGAAGGATGAACATTGGAGCAAGAACAAGCATGGAGATGATGTCATGCGCAAGGGGAACAAGAACGGAGTTACAAGTGATGATTTCAGGACTTTGAAGCCACCATAATGGGTGCATGAAGCCTTGGACGAAATATACAAGATGCCACTTCATAAATTTCGTCCCGAGGCTATTTTAGGTGCTGCGTCACCTTATTATTGGGCCAGGCCCATGTAATTTCTAAATACATAAGTATAGGCTATTTTTAGAGTCCGTATGTGTGGGGAAACAAGAGATAGGGTTGATTTCGGACTCCTCCACCAAGGGCCACGAAATTCCCCCCTCTTCCTCCATATATACAGCCCTTAGGGCATCGTTTAGACTTTGGGTTTTGTTTAGATTAAAAGTTCGCCATAGCTGCAACTTCGCGTACTTCGTTTGTGTTCAACGACCAGACAAAGGCGTCACAGAACCCCACCTTGATCAATAAAGCTTTCATCTTATATTCGCAATATCCAGATTGCAATCTTAGTTTCTTGCTTGTTCTTCGTTTGCTCGCAGGAAACAGACCCTCGTGGTCAGGTTGATCGTGCTCCGGCGTGGTCAATAACCTCTCGGAGTTGGTTTAGCGATTGCTAAGGCGCGACGTCCTCGCACGTTCGTAGTCGGATCGTCAAAGTCGACTTCCACCAAAGCGAAATCCACCATCTCATCGAAAGACGGGACACCTTTGCCTCTATCAGCTTCTTCATGGACCCTTTGTAGGTGGAGCCCTCCGTGGACTCGCGCAACCATTACCCTTCGTGGGTTGAAGTCTCCATCAACGTGGATGTACGATAGCGCCACCTATCGGAACCACGCAAAAAATCTCTATGTCAACATTGCGTTTGCTCCCTCTAAACTCGTCCCTTTACCTCCATATGCAATGATTTACATTCTGCTGCTATACTCTTAGAATTGCATGTGTAGGTTGATTGCTTGACTTGTGCTAAGTTGCTAAAATCTGCCAAAACATAAAATTGGGAAAGGCTAGGATTTTATTTGGTCAAGTAGTCTAATCACCCCCTCTAGACATACTTTCGATCCTACAAGTGGTATCAGAGCTTTGGTCTCAATTTTCCTTGATTTCCCTAGCTTTGGTGATCATAGCCTTGGTTTCACAACCTAGGAGAGTATGGCGTCTAGCGAGGGAAATTACCACCGTAGAGGCCCTTACTTTGATGGTACTAATTTTGCTAGTTGGAAGCATAAGATGAAAATGCATATTCTTGGATATAATCCCATAGTTTGGGCTATTGTGTGTATTGGCTTGCAAGGTGAATTCTTTGATGGGAGAGAACTGAACCGTGAAGCTAGCGCAGAAGAGTTGAAGATGCCGCAATACAATGCTCAAGCTTGTGATATCCTCTTCAATGGATTGTGCCCCGAAGAATTCAACAAAATCAGCCGTCTTGAGAATGCAAAGGAAATTTGGGATACTTTGATCAATATGCATGAAGGTACCGACTCTGTCAAGCAATCCAAATTGGACGTGCTTCAAAGTCAACTTGACAAGTTCAAAATGAAGGATGGTGAAGGTGTTGCTAAAATGTACTCTAGGCTTGCTCTCATCACAAATGAGATTGCCGGCTTAGGAAGTGAAGAGATGACCGACAGATTCATCATCAAGAAGATCCTAAGAGCCTTGGATGGAAAATATGATACCGTATGCACATTGATCCAAATGATGCCCAACTACAAATATCTCAAGCCAATGAAAGTCATTGGAAGATTTTTTTCTCATGAGATGTCCCTCAAGGATAAAGAAGAGCATCACAACAAGTCAAGTGGTGCTTACAAAGCCTCATGTGATGCTCCTACATCATCAAGTAAAACAAGCCTTCAATCAGGAATTGAGCCTAATGGTGAAGAACTTCAACAAGTTCTACAAGAGTAGAAGCAAAGAAAGGAGTTCCGAGTCAAGGTCCTACAATGACAAAAGATATTCTAGTCGTGAGCATAATTGCTACAATTGTGGAAGACCCGGACACTACTCCAATGAGTGTACGGCTCCCTACAAAAGAAGAGAAGACTCACCTAAAAGGAGAAGTAGAAGAGAAGAATCACCTCCAAGAGAGAGAAGGAGTAGGATGATCTTTATGAATGAAGAACCTCTCGCAGAAGCAAGATTCAAAAATGAAGGACAAGTCATAAAGGAGCTACACAAAACAAAGACATCAAGCTCATGTTGGTGAATGGGTATCCGGCTCCGACTCCGACCATCACTCCGAGAGAAGTTATCACTCTGACTCTGAATATACTCAAGATGAAGGTGTGCCGGTCTAGCACTTGTGTCAACCAACTCCTATGACATATTTGACTCACCAAATGAAGGAATTGGAAGATGCTTCATGGCTAAAGGCCCAAAGATATCACACCCCGAGTATGTTGATTTCAATAGTTATGAAGATGATTTGCTAGGTGATGATGATTTACTTGTTGACAAATCTAGTGATGAAAACTATGATGAACTTGCTATTAATCATGCTAATCAAGATAAAATGAATGATGATGATACGAAGGAAATTGAGCGTCTAAGGAAAGAACTAAACACTCTTAAGTTAGCTCATGAAACTACCTTGGAAGATCATCGAGGGCTTTTAAAGACTCATGAGAAGCTATGCTTTGAAAAGCTGAATCTAGAGCAAGAGCATGGGTTCTTAAAAGCAATCAATGATGATCTTCGTAAGAAAAGTTCTTCTTACATCGCCAATCATATACTCTTGTCTACTTACATGCCCCATGTAAAATCTAGCAACAAGAGTAAGAAAGATTCTTCTTATAGTAGTAAAAATAATCATGCTAAATCCAATGTTGTTGCTTCTAGTAGTTCTCTTGATTCCACTAATGACTCTCTTAGACAAGTTACACTTGAGCAAGAAAATAGCTTATTGAAGGAATTATGTAGTCGGATCGTCAAAGTCGTCTCCACCAAATCGATAGTTACCATCTCATCGAAAGATCGGGACACCCCGCCTCTATCACCGTGCCTCTTTTGAGGATGATCGGTAAGGATGTTTTGTTAATCTTGTAATGCTCTATCCATCCATGTCTTTGTTTGCAATTATGGAGCATCCTAGCTTGAGTCAATCGAGCTCTACTTTTGCTACTTCGTGAATCTAGGCAGATTCTCTACTTGTTAGCGATTTTGCCAAGGATGTTGTAGTTGATCCGTGCATGCTATGCTATTGTTCTTGCCATGTCTAGCTTGCATTTTGTGTATTCTTGATTGGTGTATGCTTAGCTTGTCATGACTTGCTCTATAGTGAGTGCATCGAGCTCGTAAACATGGCTACTTGATATCTGTTTCAGTATGCTCCAGTTTTCACTAAGTCTGAGAACTAATTATGTTTTTGCCATGTTCACATGCTTGCAATTGTATTTTCTGATCCCTTTTGGCTCAAGGTCACTAAGGGACTTTTGTTAATCTCTTTGAGTAGCTCCATGCCATGCTTTACCTTTCCATGTCCAGGTCCTGTAGCATATAGTTTTGTTGCTCCAAAGTGTGCTACCTGATCTGAAATTCCAAACAAGTGTAAATTTCACTAAGTCTGAAATCTGTTTACCATATGCATTTTTACCATGCTTGTTTGAACCTGTTAATGGGTGAATTGGCCATAGCTCAGTGCTAGACTTTTGTTAAGCATCTTGAATGCATCCCTGCCATGTATTTTGATGCCATGTTTGGGTGCCATAGCATGTTCGTCTTGTTGCAGTTAGATGGCTACTTGCTGTAAATCGCAGAACGTGGCCATATTTGAATTGCTTGCCATTTCCAAACCGTAACTCCGATTCCGGCGTTCTTTATATCGTTTTCAAGCGATTTCATCTCATCTTTCCAGTGGAACACTTGGATTCCCAAGTTGAGGCCAGGTTCATGCATCCCTTGTCAAATCTTGCATATGCATCCCGCATCACATCCCGCATAGCATACCATCCTTGCATCATATCGTTTGATCCTTGCACGTGGTTGATTGTGTCCTTGTTGCTTGTTTGTCTTGTTTGGGTAGAGCCGGGAGACGAGTTCGCTAATGAGGAGCCCGTTGAGTTTGATCCAGTCAACTCTGACAACTTTGCAGGCAAGATGATCATACCCTCGAAATCACTACTATCTTTGCTTTGCTAGATGCTCGCTCTTTTGCTATGCCAATGCTATGATGCCTACCACTTGCTTTCAAGCCTCCCAAATTGCCATGTCAAACCTCTAACCCACCATGTCCTAGAAAACCGTTGATTGGCTATGTTACCGCTTTGCTTAGCCCCTCTTATAGCGTCGCTAGTTGCAGGTGAAGATTGGAGGCCGTTCCTTTTTGGAACATTATTTACTTGTTGGGATACCATTATATTATCTTGTTATCTTAATGCATCTATATACTTGGTAAAGGGTGGAAGGCTTAGCCTCTCGCCTAGTGTTTTGTTCCACTCTTGCCGCCCTAGTTTCCGTCATATCGGTGTTATGTTCCCGGATTTTGCGTTCCTTACGCGGTTGGGTTATAATGGGAACCCCTTGACAGTCTGTTTGAATAAAACTCCTCCAGCAATGCCCAGCCTTGGTTTTACCATTTGCCACCTAGCCTTTTCCCTTGGGTTTCGCGGACTCAAGGGTCATCTTATTTTAAACCCCCGGGGCCAGTGCTCCTCTGAGTGTTGGTCCAACCTAGAGCACCGTGCGGGGCCGTCCCTCGGCAACTTGGGTTACGTTGGCTCCCGTACGCTTAGCTTATCGGAGGTGCCCTGAGAACGAGATATGTGCAGCTCCTATCGGGATTTGTCGGCACAGTGGGTGGTGTTGCTGGACTTGTTTTACCATTGTCGGAGTTGTCTTAAAGAACCGGGATATCGAGTCTGATCGGAACGTCTCGGAGGAGGTCTATTCCTTCATTGACCGCGAGAGCTTGTCATGGGCTAAGTTGGGACTCCCCTACAGGGATTTGAACTTTTGAAAGCCGTGCCCGCGGTTATGGGCGGATGGGAATTTGTTAATGTCCGGTTGTAGATAACTTAAACCTTAACTTAATTAAAATGAATCAACTGAGTGTGTTACCGTGATGGCCTCTTCTCGGCGGAGTCCGAGAAGTGGACACGATGTTGGAGTAATGCTTGCGCAGGTTGCCCTCTAGTTTCTCGCTCGCGCTTTGCCTCCTCTTCTCACTCTCTTTTGCGAACAGGATAGCCACTATATATGCTAGTCGCTTGCTGCAGCTCCACTTTTATTTACCTTGCCTTACCTATGAGCTTAAATAGTCTTGATCGCGAGGGTGCGAGATTGGTGAGTCCCTGTGGCTCACAGATTACTATTACACTAGATGCAAGGCCTGATGATTCTGCTCCAGGTGACGCGCTTGAGCTCAAGTGGGAGTTCGACGAGGACTCTCGACATTACTATGTTTCCTTTCCCGATGATCAGTAGTGGTGCCCAGTTGGGGTGATCGGGACCGTGTCGCTTGTTGGGTTATCTTTTATTTTGGCACCATAGTCGGGCCATGAGTGTTTGGATGATGTAATGTTATTTATGTACTTGATTGACGTGGCAAGTGTAAGCCAACTATGTTATCTCCCCTTTTATTATCTATATATTACATGGGATGTTGTGATGATTGCCTAACTTGCAACATTGCCTTCAATGCGGTTATGCCTCTAAGTCGTGCCTCGGCACGTGGGAGATATAGCCGCATCGAGGGCGTTACAACGGCGGAGAAGCCGGCTAATAGAGTTATGTCTGTAGGTATGCTAACATGTCATCCCGCGGAGGAAATGCCTGGGTCTGCGGGTGATCTTCTATCCGAGCTCTCACAACTGCACGAACAAGTTCGGCAGGTGATGCAAGGTATTGCCCAGGCCTTGAGGCCATTCGTCTCCCTGCCAGAAAGCACTGGAGAGCTTGCGAAGAAGCTCAAGGGAGCACGACGGCGCTTCCGATTATGGAAGATATCGGCCTACGTCAAGGTGCCAGGGAAACCTGGGCCATGGTGAAGACGCGGTATACCAAGACTGACCCAAACCACATGGCCGAGGTCAGACCTGTGGGGCCCGATGGGAAAGAGATCCCCGTTAGCTTAGTGTATGGACAAGTAGAATTAGCCGCAAAGTATTCCCAATAGGATTGTAGGCTAGACAGCCTGTTGGATGGTATAGAAGAGGAATTTAGTCAGTCTACATGACTATGTAATTAAAGTGACATGTATAATGCCTTCTAGCCGGACTGTAAATCATTTGTCATAGCGGACCTTTTCGCTTCAACCTTGGGACCCGATAGTCCGGAGTGTGTCCGAATACCCGCTCAGTTATATAAGAACCGGGGTATGCGTGGAAACCAGGCGTAGGGGTCATTAATGCTTGACCAGATAAGTACCCAACTAGTTATGTTATATTACATGGGTAGTAAGAAACATCTTCCAGGGACAATAGTTCCGTTAGGGGTTCCTTTCCCTGGGTACGCATGCCCTAAAGTGCATGTCCGGACTGCGATAGGAGACGCAGGTAAAAACATATGGGGGCAAATAAATAAAAATCATCTTTTGTTCACCGACCGTATATTCCCTTAAGAACGCTAGCTTTCGGCTTCACCCAGTCTGAGGTACACATCCGGCTGACCCGGCAGTAAGAATCACAGAGGTGCTCCCCTTATGCCCTAGTCGAATGAACGGGAACGTAGGGCATAAATACAAGAGCCAGGCAACCCAGCTTGGCCAAAACTTAAGTCATATCGATGCAAATAATGGCGAAGAAAAGGTACATGCGGAAGAATAACACATGTGCGGGGCATGAAGCCCAGATAGATAATTAAGCTTCTATGTAAGAAGCCCCCAGGTATAATGAGCGTGATTAGCGCGTCTATAGTGTGCAAGCGAGGCACAAGTTGGCCCTTGAAGGCCTTGAGAAAGAAATAAAAAGAAAGAAAGAGAAAAAAGACAGATAATGTATATGCAAAAAAATGGACAGAGGAAAGAGACGAACATAGAGTCCGGCGCTAGGCGTAGAATCTTCAGAGCCTGGCTGCGTTCCATGGGTTCGGCTCAAGTCGATTATTCGATGCATCCCATAGACGGTACGCTCCACCGGTCAGAACTTGGTCAATAATGAAGGGACCTTCCCATTTGGGCTTGAGCTTGGTCTTTTTCTTCTCCGGTAGGCGTAGAACCAACTTGCCAACGTTATACGTTTTGGCCCGTACTTCTTTGCTATGGTATCTACGAGCCTGTTGGTGATAGAATGCGGAACGGGATTTTGCCACGTCGTGCTCCTCCTCCAAAGTGTCCAGACTGTCCTGCCGATCGAGCTTGGCTTCTCTTTTTTCGTACATGCACACTTGAGGTGAGTCATGAATTATGTCGCAGGGCAGAACTGCCTCTGCGTCGTACACCATAAAGAAGGGTGTGTGTCCGGTAGTACGATTCGGCGTGGTCCGCAGCCCCCAGAGTACAGAGTCGAGCTCCTCTACCCAGTGCAAGTTAGACTCCTTTAAGGACCACACTAATTTGGGTTTGATGCCGCTCATGATAAGACCATTTGCTCGCTCAACTTGGCCGTTGGTTTGTGGGTGATAGACGGAAGCATAATCGAGCTTGATGCCCATGTTGCTGCACCAGAGTTTTACCTTGTCGGCCATGAAGTTCGTGCCGTTG
Organism: Triticum aestivum; assembly: GCF_018294505.1. Taxonomy (NCBI): domain Eukaryota; kingdom Viridiplantae; phylum Streptophyta; class Magnoliopsida; order Poales; family Poaceae; genus Triticum; species Triticum aestivum. The sequence continues at coordinate 294,435,704 of NC_057809.1, forward strand.
TCAGTGATGATGTTGTGGGGGACGCCATAACAGTGTACAACCCCGGATATGAAGTCTATCATCGGTCCGGATTCGGCTGTTTTAACAGGTTTGGCTTCTATCCATTTGGTGAATTTATCCACCATGACTAGTAAGTATATTTTCTTATGGGTTCCCCCTTTAAGGGGTCCCACCATGTCAAGCCCCCAGAGTGTGAAGGGCCAGGTAATGGGGATTGTTTGGAGGGCGGTGGGTGGCATGTGACTTTGGTTTGCAAAAAGCTGGCAACCGACGCAGCGTTGGACCAAGTCCTGTGCATCTGCCCGGGCCGTCAGCCAATAAAAACCTGTACCGAAGGCCTTGCTTACAAGGGCCCGGGCTGCGGCGTGGTGGCCGCCGAGTCTGGCATGAATTGCCGCCAAAAGCTTCCGCCCTTCCTCTTCGGGGATGCACCTTTTGAAGGACTCCGGTAGTGCTTTTTTATACAGCTCTCCCTTGTGGACCCTGTAGGCTTTAGATCGCCGCACTATGCAGCGTGCCTCGTTTTGGTCCTCGGGAAGTTCCTGCCTAGTTAGGTAGGCCAGGAATGGTTCTGTCCACAGGGCGATGATGGCCATTATTACATGAGCTGAAGGTGTTATTTCGGTGGCAGAGCCTCCGATTATGTCAGAGTGTTCGGTATCGGGCGTTTTGGCCGGGTCCGGACTATTGTTACTGGTGTCCCCTTCCCATACCACGGATGGGTTAAACAACCTCTCCAAAAAGATGTTGGGGGGGACCGCATCACGTTTTGCGCCGTTGAGGGCGAGGATATCCGCCGCCTGATTGTTTTCCCGAGCCACATGGTGAAATTCGAGCCCCTCGAACCGAGCTGACATCTTTAGGATGGTGTTTCGATAGGCCCCCATCTTCGAATCCTTGGCATCGAAGTCTCCATTTATTTGGGATATTGCGAGGTTCGAATCCCCACGCACCTCTAGGTGTTAAATGCCCATGGAGACTGCCATCCAAAGACCATGCAACAGGGCTTCGTATTCGGCTGCGTTGTTGGAGTCTGTATACAGTATCTGCAGTACGTATTGAATGGTATCTCCGGTTGGGGACGTCAGGACGACGCCAGCCCCCAGACCAGCCAGCATTTTGGAGCCGTCAAAGTGCACGATCCAATTGGAGTATGCGCCGTACTCTTTAGGGAGTTCGGCTTCCGTTAATTCAGCGACAAAGTCGGCCAATACTTGTGATTTAATTGCTCGCCGAGGTTTGTATGTTATGTCGAACGGGAGGAGCTCAATGGCCCATTTGGCAATCTGGCCCGTGGCGTCGCGGTTGTTTATAATATCATTAAGTGGCACTTCCGAGGCAACTGTAATCGAACACTCTTGAAAGTAGTGTCTCAGCTTCTGGGATGCCATGAATACCGCATAGGCTATCTTTTGATAATGTGGGTACCATGATTTGCATGGAGTGAGGACAGTGGATACATAATATACCGGCTTTTGAAGAGGGAATTTATGTCTGTCCGCTTCTCGTTCGACGACGAGCACTGCGCTTACAACCTGATGAGTTGCCACAATGTATAACAGCATTGGTTCGCCAATGTTTGGCATGGCCAGGATTGTGTTGGTTGCCAATATGGCTTTTATTTCTTCCAATCCGGCTATGGCAGCGTCCGTTCACTCAAAGTGTTCGGTGCGCTGAAGGAGGCGAGAAAGGGGTAATGCCTTTTCTCCTAAGTGGAAGATAAAGCGGCTTAGAGACGCCACACATCCAGTTAATTTCTGGATTTGTTTGAGGTCTGTTGGGGTAGCCAACTGTGACAAAGCTCGGATTTTGGCCGGATTAGCATCAATTCCTCTACTGGAGACAATGAGTCCCAGGAGCTTTCCGGCTGGTACGCCAAAAACGCATTTTTCCGGATTGAGCTTGATGTCGTATGTTCGGAGGTTGTCGAATGTGAGCCTCAAGTCGTCTATTGGAGAGTCGACATGTTTGGTTTTGACGACCATATCATCTACGAATGCCTCTACTGTTTTGCCGATCTGTTTCTCCAGATATGTCTGAATCATGCGCTGATATGTTGCGCCGGCGTTTTTGAGCCCAAAAGGCATTGTGTTGAAACATAAGGGGTCGTATGGTGTGATAAATGCCGTTGTGGCTTGGTCGGACTCCACCATCTTGATTTGATGGTAGCCGGAGTATGCATCGAGGAAACACAATGACTCGTGTCCTGCGGTAGCATTGATAATTTGATCGATGCGGGGGAGGGGGAAGGGATCCTTTGGGCAGGCCTTGTTGAGGTCCTTGAAATCAACACATAGGCGCCAGGATTTGTCCTTCTTTGGTACCATCACCAGATTTACTAGCCAGTCCGGGTGTTTTATTTCTCTAATGAATCTGGCCTCCAATAACTTGGCTAGTTCCTCTCCCATAGCTTGTCTCTTAGGTTCAGAGAAACGCCGAAGAGCCTGCTTGACCGGCTTGAATCCCTTTAGGATATTGAGGCTGTGCTCGGCCAGCCTGCGTGGGATTCCTGGCATGTCTGAGGGGTGTCAGGCGAATATATATCCCAATTCTCGCGCAGGAACTCTCATAGTGTGGCGTCCGTGGCGGGGTTTAGCTGTGCCCCGATGGAGGCTGTTTTTGTAGGGTCCGCTGGGTGGACTTGGAATTTGACTATTTCATCCGTTGGTTTAAAAGAGGTGGACTTGGATCTCTTGTCAAGTATCACGTCGTCCCTGTCCACTATGGAGCGTAGCCAAGTTAATTCCTCGGCCGAAAGGGCTTCGGATAATGCCTCGAGGGCCAATGTGGCTGTTTTGTTTTCGGCGCGGAGTGCTGTGTCCGGATCACTAGCGAGAGTGATGATTCTGTTAGGCCCGGGCATTTTGAGCTTCATGTACCCATAATGTGGTATGGCTTGGAAGATCGTGAACGCCTCCCATCCTAAAAGGGCGTGGTATCCACTACTGAATGGGGCCACTTGGAATGTAATTTCTTCAGACCTATAGTTCTCCGGCGTGCCGAATACCACATCTAGTGTGATTTTCCCAGCACAGCGTGCTTCCCGACTAGGGATGATTCCTATGACGGTTGTGCTGCTTTGATCAATGCGGTTCCAGTCTATTTCCATTTTTTGAAGAGTTTCCTCATAGATGAGGTTTAATCCACTTCCACCGTCCATGAGTACTTTGGTGAGTCGAAAGCCGTCCACAATTGGACTGAGGACCAGTGCAGCTGGTGCTCGGGCTGTTCGGAATTTAGGTTCGTCACTGGCATTGAAGGTAATAGCCGCGTCACTCCACGGATTCATTGCTGCCACGTGGCAGATTTCGGCGAGGCTGCGGAGTGTTCGCTTGCGCCTGTTATTTGATGTGAAGGTTTCAAAGACTCTTAATACCGTATTGTTATCCACGGGATGGTGCTCTGTGGAATTTGGGATGAGAAGATCCTCACCACTTTTGGCCACCTGCCGGAGTATCCAACATGCTGTAAGGCTGTGCGTTGGTATGGTATCCGTTGTACTATGCATCTTGCAGGGTCCGTTAAGCCATCCCTCCAATACGGATCCATGCCCTATAGAGGTTTTTGTTTCTTTGTAAATAACTCGGGTGTCTTATGATATTGCACCCTTTTACTTCGGACTGGGTGTATATTCCGAGCCGGATTATCCGAAAATTTCGTTTTGGTTTTCCAGGCGCTTTCCATCACATAGTACTTTCGTACGATGGATGCCAAGTTAGTGAAGCATGATATGTCACGACGACTTAAGGCGTTAAGGATTCCCTTATCCATGCAATTATTGCATAAAGATGAGACTGTGTCTTCCTCGCGACAGTCCTTAACGTTGTTCATCACAAGGAGGAATCTGGCCCAATAATGATGTACTGTTTCATGGGGCTCTTGCGTGATGTGGGAGAGATCGTTTATGTCTGGGTGGGTGGGTGGATTTGAGTCCGACCCCCTACCCGATCTGAGACCCAGGGGCCGAGGAGTTTCCAATCTTGGAAGGTCGAATTCCGGAGTGTTGCCCGATAAGTCTGGCCCGCTGCCTGACTCTAGGTTCAGGGCTTGGGTGATGTCTTCCGTAAACGGGTATCCGGCTCGGAGAGCTCAGGAATCCGGACATAGGTAGTCCTCAAGATAGAGGAAGAATCGCCGCATTGTTCCTCCACCACCAGAATATGATGGGTAACCGGTGGAGAATTAATCTCCCTTTGATCGGGTTTAAGCCCAATCCGATCATAGTCTATAGCGACTCCCAAGGCGGCGATACGATCCAAGAGCTCGTTTAGGGAAGAGAGCTCCATTGGATCCATCTGCTCGGCAAATTCCGAGCCGACATGGAGGCTGTTTTTGATGACCTGAGAAGTCATCGTCGATGCAGCGACTGAACTGGCGGTCATGATGAAACTGCCAAGCCGGAGAGTTTGGCCAACAGCCAGGGCTCCTCCGGCGGTAATGTTGTTTTTAAAAACGAGACGAGGCATCCTTCCTTACGACGACGGCACAGTGGAACTCTCAATGAAAGCACCAATGTCGGTGTCAAAACCGGCGGATCTCGGGTAGGGGGTCCCAAACTGTGCGTCTAAGGCGGATGGTAATAGGAGGCAGGGGACACGATGTTTTACCCAGGTTCGGGCCCTCTTGATGGAGGTAAAACCCTACGTTCTGCTTGATTATTCTTGATAATATGAGTAGTAAAAGAGTTGATCTACCACGAGATCGAAGAGGCTAAACCCTAGAAGCTAGCCTATGGTATGATTGTATGTTGTCCTACGGACTAAAACCCTCCGGCTTATATAGACACCGGAGGGGGCTAGGGTTACATAAGGTCGGTTACAAAGGAGGAGATATACATATCTGTATTGCCTAGCTTGCCTTCCACGCCAACTAGAGTCCCATCCGGACATGGGACGAAGTCTTCAATCTTGTATCTTCATAGTCCAATAGTCTGGCCAAAGGATATAATCCAGCTGTCCGGATAACCCCCTAATCCAGTACACCCTCAACCTGCGATGACAAATTTTGACAAGTTCGGTTGGAGATAACTTCGATGATAAAGTACATTGATACATCGAATCGAACGCCTGCTCTTTATCTATGTCATCTATAAGACTGTTTAAGCTACTGTCTTCTTGCAAATATTTCGTAGCTATCATCACTTGGTCATATACCATGTTCACGGGAATCTCTTTTTTGTCCGGTCCCCAAGGTCCAACTCGGGCCATATGATTCGGATCGAGCCCGGTGTAGCATGTTTTTACCATCGCCCAATCCTCTCGTGTACCTTTCCGACATGCTGATGCCTTCCGTAGCTCAAAACGGCGCTGGGCACCTTTGAACAGGTTCGCCAACTCCTCCATACTTTTTGGAGGGGCATCGGATGGCCATAAGGTTTGACCATACTCTTCATGGCTTTTCGGGGCCGCTCATGCGCTATGGACAACTCTTTTAGAACGTCGCCTCGGAATCCGGATACTTATTCTTCATGACACCCGGTTAGCAGACCTGCAAGAACAACATTATAACACTATGAATTACAGGATAATATGAGTGCCCTGGATGGTTCAAAGGTCATACCGAATATATTGCCTTTCAACTTTTTATTCTCTTGTTGTGCATCCGATAATTCAGCCTTTAAGCTCTTTATCTCTTCGGCTTGCTTATCCTTTTGCTCCTGTAGTTTGTTCTTTTGATAAATGGTCATCGTGAATTTCTTCATTTCCTCTAGCTTTGTGGTGGTGGCATTTAGCTTTGTCTGGTTGTTCTTTTCTTTGAGAACTTGCGGTCATAACGATCCTTAAATCGGTTGGTCTAACCGCTTCAAGTCTCGGGGGCTACTGGCATATATCTATTAAATTTACACAAAAATATTACCTGCTTATCCTTGGAAAACAGGTGAGCGACTCCTGCAAGTCCGTCTCAGGTGGCTCGGATATATGCATCCACGAAGCTGAGGGTATTAAATTCCCGCCCAGTGAAAACTGGAGCATGCATGGTCTCTTTCAGTCGTCAATGATTTATCACGCTCTCCACTTTAGAATTTGTGACGGATACGTCATCCAAATCCTCATGAGGTGGATGACTTGGTGCTGCAGTCGTATTGGCTCTCGTCCTAGTTGATGAGCCTGGTGCCGGATTAGCTGATGATCGGCTAACTGGGATTTTGGACACGCTTCGCCGTGTGCTCCTCCTGAGTGAAGATGGAAGGACAAATATGACAACCCAGTCTTATGCCTAGGCACATATTAAACGTTATGCCTCTTTGATGAAGGAGGGGTTTGACGGTGCTCCCGGTTTCCTTCCATTTTGAAGGCTCACCCTGCATAGATGGTACCTTCCTAGAGGCCGCCCTCGATGGAGTGCGGCTCGCCGAGCGTTGATCCTACGAAGCACGATTCAGTGTGATGGGTGAGACACAAGTGGGGGGCTCCTTCTTTGAGGATGGTTTCCGAGTACTTACCTTGGAGAAAGGGAACATGCCGGGGTAGTCGACCATAATAGCCACTTTCAAGCCGTCAAAGCTTGCTTGATAAAAGACTCCATCATCAAACTCTATAAATATATCCGGATCTTCGCGGAAGCTGGAGTCTTCCTTGCGAGCATGGTCCTCTGGCTGTGGGGAGGGGCAATGGACATTGTCGACTACCTTCCTCCATGTCTGTTTTAAGACGACCAAAACAATTTGATTTGCGCACCTCGATAATGACGTAGGACAATGCTGATAATCAAAAACTTTCCCATTCAATGGGGTTATACATGGAAAAACCTTCTCGGCAATTTAAATGGGTGAATTCTTCTTTATCCCCCTTATAAAGATCTGCCAGAATGGCGGCCAGAGTGGCTGGGGTATCCGGGCCCTCGCGCTTATAACGGGACGCGTCGTCATTTCCGTTCTAACACCATAAACGGGTCACTCTGGGGGGCTGGATGCATCACTTTATCGCGATGGCCATGACTTCAATTATTGAGAGTTTAGAATGGGCAAGTAACCTGACCTTGCTGACCAACCTCCTTCCACATTGTCTTCTTGTTTGGGGTTCCGGGGCGCCAATTAAGGCGTTACTTCAAAGGCGCACTGGAGAATTCGGGAAGTCCATGTTGAAGCTATGTATGTTACTTCTAGTGTATTCACTATAAGGTAATACACTATAAAAGTTTAGAATTATACTAGAACTATAACAAAAACAAGTGGGATTGCCTGCTATGATATAGAGGAACATATATGGTACATCAGATGGTTTTGAAATTATAGATCAGACCCCTTAATCGATCAATCTTTAAAGACTTGACATGTTAGCCCACAAGGTTCATCATGTAGAAATAGAAGAAAATATGAAGTGCATTATACATTTAGTAATGCAATTCTATAGGTATGGGTTCCTATCTTAATGGTTGAACATTCATACTTTTCCTCATCTACAGAAATTTGATGCCATGGATGTTGGTTAAAGTGTATTCATGTTAATATAATATACTCTAGAAGACCAGAACCACACTACAGCTATAACAACTACAAATTTAACCCAGATTGTTAGGAGAGAAAGAGTAGGAATCACCAAATTTACAAAGTGGATGGAGACAAATAAGATGTATGAAGAAACCAGAGAAGTAACATATACAGAATTCCGGTCAAAAGGGTACGAAAGAAGAGACAAAGTGGAGCAGAAGGAAGAAAGGAAGATCAGTTGGAAGAATATATTATGCCCATCCCGCAAGCATAGAAAAATACTACATGCAAATGCTACTTAACGTCAAGAAAGGTGACATTTAATACACAACTTATTATTGTAGACTCGTGATGGCCCTCCAAGCGCATAGTTTTGTAGGACATTAGCAATTTTACCTCAAGTGGATGACCTAAGGTTCATCAATCCGTGGGAGGCCTAGGATGAAGATGGTCTCTCTCAAACAACCCTGCAATCAAATAAAAGAAATCTCTTGTGTCCCAACACATCCAATACAATGGTAAATTCTATAGGTGTGGTAGTTCGGTGAAGAGATGGTGATACAAGTCTAGTATGGGTAGTAGATATAGGTGTCGGTGTCAAAACCGGCGGATCTCGGGTAAGGGGTCCCAAAATGTGCGTCTAAGGCGGATGGTAACAGGAGGCAGGGGACACGATGTTTTACCCAGGTTCGGGCCCTCTTGATGGAGGTAAAACCCTACGTCCTGCTGCATTATTCTTGATAATATGGGTAGTACAAGAGTTGCTCTACTACGAGATCGGAGAGGCTAAAACCCTAGAAGCTAGCCTATGGTGTGATTGTATGTATATCTATCGACTAGCCTGGCCCTGGTTTATATAATGCACCAGAGGCCTAGGATAACAAGAGTCCTAGCCGAATACGCCGGCGGGGGAGGAGTCCTTGTCATGACCACCAAGTCTTGTGGAATCTTCCTTGTATGCGGCAGCTGTCTGAACTGGCCCATGAGTATACGGCCATGGGGGGCCTCGGCCCAATCTAACTGACCAGGAGACAACGTGGTGAGTACCCCCTAGTACAGGACAATGTCAGTAGCCCCCTGAACCGGTCTTCAAGTTGGGGACGCTCCTCGATTCTTCCGAACTATTCTTTGTCTTCAGTCGTCGGTCTTAAAACTGGTTCAACAAATCTTCCCATCTTCTATCTTGAGGATTGCTGAGCTAAATCTGAAGATCTCACATGTCGGGTATCCGAGGAGCCCTTTAAGTCTTCGTCCTTTATCAATGCCTTGTTATTTTTATGCCACACCTCGGGTTTGAAGTTGTTCCTGGGCGGTAGCGTCCTCTTGCGTCCGAGCTCCAACGCCGGACTGCATTCGAGGTATCTTTTGCAGCCGAGCACCAACTCCGGACCGGCTTCCGAGCTCCAACGCCGGACTATGTCCAAACTCCAACGCCGGACTATATCTGAGGTGTCATATCACCTTGGTTCAAAAAAGTTGAAGGAGTTTAGTCGAGCTTAATGCCGGAAATGCCCTCTATGGAGCCAACCACTAGCACCCGAGCTTTATGCTGGACTGCTTCCGAGGTGGTGCACCACCCCGACTATGGGCCGATTTTTTGTCAATTTTTTATTGGTGCAATTTATTATCTGCCGAGATATATAGCGAGTAGCCCCCAAGGTGTGTATCGGTCTAAAACCCGAGATGCACTTGAAGGATGACATAAAACCGCTGATCCCAGTAGCCGCTGAGACTCAGGTTGATTTGCAAAATCGGCCTGAGGACCAACTCCTAGCTCAGCAGAATACTTCCGGACAAAAAGCGGTGTGCAGAGTCCTCGAGACTCAGGTTGGGTGCGGCCGACCAACCTGAGGATCATAATCTCCTCGAAAACTATATTGCACTTAAATTTTCTGCAATGGATTGCCAATGCAGTAGCCCCAGAGACATTGGTCGGGTGGCAACACCAGATCAGGGGATCGATGTGCCCCTTTAATATTTGTAAATAATAAGCCCGAAGCCCAGTAGCCCTCGAGCCTTAATGCGGGCACGTGTGGCCAAATTAAGGATCGATATCCATAGTAAAATCACAAATTATGTGTAATGACTCTATGTATCCAAGTACTTTACGTCATTTATGCTCGGATCTGCATTGTACAAAACTTTGTTGACCGACCATCGGCTTCCACCTCCTCGGCCAGTAGCCGAGGAGTGTTTGTCCTACTTTATAAAGCCTTTATGAGGGCAAAGATTTACGACAAACAAGGCAATCTGGCCATACGGTTTTATAAACAAAGGTACGCAGAGAGGTATGTTATATTACTATTTAACATAAGAAATGTCTTCCAAAGAAAATAGTCCCGCTATCGGTTCCTTTCTTTGGGTTGTCAAGCTAAGCATGATCATGAAACTTCAACTCTGATGTAAGAGCAAAATATTGAGGATTTAGTTTGGGAGGCCAGTTACTAGTCCTCGGTAGTGTTCGGCGACAGTCGAGGTCAAGCCGTAAACACTTTGGCCAATGTTATGAATGGTCCATCATTTAACACAGTCATCGGATCGCTGACCAGTGTACACTTATTTGTGACAGTCAGTTTTTGGCTTTCTCCACTGAGGTGCTTAACCATGCGAGCTGGAAGCACAATCGCAGTGATTCTCCCTTTGCACACCTAGTCGAACAAAGCAGAACGTAGGAGGCAAGCGCAGGAGCCGGGCAACCCAACTATTGACCGAAGACACAATTCAAAACCAATGCATATATAGTGAGATCTGAGAATGTTTTTTCCGAATCTATAAAGGTGTCCGGCATTGCACTGTGAGACTTGTGCTGGAAACACACAAATAGTTTAAAAGTGCCAAAAGCTTGGAAAACCAAAAAACGTCAGTAAAAACATGACGTCCGAACAAGATCAAGTGTTCGGTGCCAATCTGAAAATTGGAAGAGAAAGAAAAAATTGTGCTTCTGTCGTGTTTTGACAACGACCAAGAAGAAAACACATTTACAGCTCATATATAAATTTTAAGAGCCCCCAAGTGACTTGGGTAAGAATTTTATGTATAATGATTGTATGTACCGAAGTACTTATATCATATTTATGTTCACCCAAACTTTAAAAGCGTCTTAACCGACCGCCGGCTTCTCCCTCTTCGGCCAAGGGCCGAAAAGTGTCATGTACTCCGCCTGTCGAGAGTATCGATGGTGTTTCCGATGACCAGGCAATCAGGCCATAAGGCTGTAACAGACAAAGTGCGCTCAGGGAACTTATGCTATATTACTAACGAAGTGTAAGAAGCATCTTCGAAGAAAATAGTACCCCCACCGATACCTTTCTTCGATGCTCATTATTACTATGAGACTTGTGCAATAGATTTTTTGTACTCATGAGTTCCGTTGTGTGCCGACCATGATTGAAAACAATAAGAGCGCTAGCTTTCGGCTTCACCCAGTATGAGGTCAGAGCTCGGATGACCCGGTCGTGACAATCGCAGAGGTGCTCCCTTTACTCCCTAGCCGAACAATCGAGAACGTAGGGGTAAGCACAGGAGCCAGGCAACCCAGCTTGCAAATCGCTTAGGTCAATATGGTGCATATTGTGGTGTAATACACGAACAAGGAACGAAGTCGTACAAGTATAATCATATGCAAGAGGAAAAGCTCCATCAAGGGAGACCCCAAGTAAACAGGGTATTTGAATTTGTGTGTCACAAACAAAGTTTTGACAAGAAGAGTCTCTACAAGCAACTTTTTTTCAAAAAGGTATAATGCTTGGTGGAACCGAACACAAGTTTAGAAATTTAAAACTTTGAGCATGAAGGCAACTTAGCTAGTTAATTTGTTCGATATTGATGACGCGACCCGAGCTTGATGCGGGACAAGGTTCCATCCCCCAAGCCAGTCCCAAGGTGGCGGAGCAAAGAGCTCGGCACTCCGAAGTGGTGACATAGCACGGTCAATGCGGGCCGGCAGAGTAATGCCGAAGTCCCTAGCATGGGGTAATGTAGTGTTGACGAAGCTCCTCATCCAGCCGCGGTAACGTGGTATGTCAGTTCGCTGAGTTGACAATACTGCCCAACCCGGATCATTTTCCTGTGCACAAAAAATAGTGCAAACCGGAGATAATAGTAATAATAATAATTAAAAAAACTGTTGCATAATAAATAATTTATGCAAAGTGAGTAATAAGAGAAATATGGCCTGGCGCCGAAGTCAATGTCGATGGAGGGCGTCGGCGTCATGCGGTAAAGGCGTAACAAAGCGTGCATTCATAGGTCGGTCCGAGTTCTGGATGCGGCGTTCGTCGGACCATGTACGGAAACTGACCGAATCACCATGCGACCGTCGTTAATGCAACCATCATTTGGTAGACCTGTGTACATATGATGAACAAATCAGAGTAATAATTCCTTGGGAAAATGAACCCAAGCAAGAAAAAAATACTAGGATTAATAGCACCTGGTTTATCTGATGTAGCAATATGGAGAAAGGTTACTCCCAAAATTGGGGCTCGATCCGCACACCCATTGCCTAATGGGTGATAAAGCGGTGGCATGGCGATGCTAGCAAAGGTTGGCTCGCCGAGGAAAAGCTCGTGGTCCAACTAATGTGATGAAGCTGGTCGGCTGGTGACGCCGAAGTCTCCGACGTAAATTGATGAAGAGATGGTGAAGCCCTCGGTCTAGCCGAGGAGACGGAGCAGGTCGGTAAGGAGACATTACAGCTGCCGTGTCAGCCGAGGTGTTGAAGCAGTTCGGCGTGATGGACATCGGCTTGAAGAAGCAACAGAGCGGCCATGCCGACGCAGGTCGTAACTTGTGATGCAGTCAATGCCGGCTTGATGAAGTGACAATGCGGCGATGCCTGTGTTCCCGCTCCGTGTGTTCCGTGGGGCGGCGATGTTGCTGATGATTTATCCTTGGTGATTCCGAACTCTTGTTCGCTCACCGAGATGATGATCCGAAGTAGTTGAGCTCGGCTCAAAAGGTAACGACGTGTCTAGCGCAGGTCGGTAGCCGTGGAGCAGTATTGCCGAACTGGTTTGACACCAGTATGATAGTGAAGATTACCTCAGTGGAGGCTTAAAATTTTATGGGAACGTGTTTAAAAACAACGTAAAATACCCTAGGAGAAAATTCCTTTAAGAAGGTTGTCCCATATCACGTTCATAAAGAAACATGAATTCGGGTCGGATCTGTATTCACGCAGAAAACAGACCCAAAAAGTGATACACTAATCGGAAGGTTTCCGGAGTTTGGACGGTCGGATCGAGCTGAAATTTTGAGGGCTGTTAGATATATGAATTCCGCAGCCGATCAATGGTTGGATCGTCCAAAGGACGTCCGAGCTAGGTGCTGGAGACCACGCACTAAACTTGTCCAGATTCCCGTCCAGATTTGACAGGTCTCCGGTATATCATAGATTGCCGGAGATTCCTCCATCGGAACTCGATGAAATTTTGCATGGTTGTTGTAGACTCGATTCCGCACAAGTCCACCAAAGGGATCGTCAAAGCTACACTCTAAGAGGTGGTGGCAGCGGATACAAGTTCACTGTTCAGAAAATCAGCATGGTCGCCCGAGGGCAATGCTGATGATGAGCCCCCGAGCTCCACGGATGATTCCTCCCTGATCTTGATAGAGATTAGAGTTGATGTTGATGAAGGCCCTCGTCCGAACATGATGATCGAAGATGGAGCACGGTCCTCAGTCGAGCCAAGGTGACCAGTCGAGCCGGTGATGAAGATGCGGGCATCGCAGTTGACCTGCAGACGAGCCATCGATCCTTTTGCCGATCACACAGCGGAACTCTCAATGAAAGCACCAATGTCGGTGTAAAAACCGGCGAATCTCAGGTAGGGGGTCCCGAACTGTGCGTCTAAGGCGGATGGTAACAGGAGGCAGGGGACATGATGTTTTACCCAGGTTCGGGCCCTCTTGATGGAGGTAAAACCCTACGTCCTGCTTGATTATTCTTGATAATATGGGTAGTACAAGAGTTGATCTACCACGAGATCGAAGAGGCTAAAACCCTAGAAGCTAGCCTATGGTATGATTGTATGTATATCTATTGACTAGCCTGACCCTGGTTTATATAATGCACCAGAGGCCTAGGATAACAAGAGTCCTAGATGAATACGCCGGTGGGGGAGGACTACTTGTCTTGACCACCAAGTCTTGTGGAATCTTCCTTGTATGCGGCAGCTGTCCGAACTGGCCCATGAGTATACGGCCATGGGGGGCCTCGGCCCAATCTAACTGACCGGGAGACAATGTGGTGAGTACCACCTACTCCAGGACACCGTCAATAGGTTTTTGTAATCTAAAAGTAAAAATAGCAAGGTAACAAGTAAAAAAATGAGCACAAATGGTATTGCAATGCTTGAGAACAAGACCTAGGGTTCATACTTTCAGTTGCACAATCTCTCAACAATGTTAACATAATTGAATCATATAACAATCCCTCAACATGCGACAAAGAATCACTCCAAAGTTCTTATCTAGCGGAGAACATAAGATGAAATTGTTGTAGGGTATGTAATGAACTCAAGTTATATTTTCTGATCAATCTATTGAGCCATCCGTATAAGTGTCACAAACAGCCCCGGAGTTCGTACTAAAATAACACCATATGATACCCATCAACCAACTCTAATGTCACCTAGATACTCCAATGTCAACACAAGTATCCGTGAGTTGATTACTCGATATGCATCAAACAATCTTAGATTCGTAATACTCAATCCAACACAAAGGACTTCAAAGGGTGCCCCAAGGTTTCTACAGAGAAAGAAGGACGAAAACGTGTATAAACCCGTATGCATAGATCACCCCAATGTCACGATAATCTACAAGTTGAATATCGAAACATATATCAAGTGAATCAATAGAACACCCCATTGTCACCACAGGTTTCCACATGCAAGACATACATCAAGTGTTCTACAATCCAAAAAGTATTCAATCTCATAATAGAGAAATCTCAATGGTAAAAAGTTAATTCATCACAACAAGATAGAGACGGAGAAACACCATATGATCCAACTATATTAACAAACCTCGTGGTACATCAAGATCGTGCCAAATCAAGGACACGAGAGAGATAGAGAGAGAGAGATTGAACACATCGCTACTGTACATATCCTCGGCCCCGGGGATGAACTACTCCCTCCTCCTCATGGTAGCCGCCGGGATGATGAAGATTGCCTGCGATGATGATTTGCCCCTTCGACAGGGTGCCAGAACAGAGCTACAAATGAGATCGCTTCAGTACATAGGCTTGTAGTGGTGGAGCGGAAGATCTAGGTTAAGTTTCGGGGTTTTATCTATTTATAGGGTTTTTCACCATTGGTTTGTCGTCAAGGGGGTGCCCGAGGGTCCCACAAGCTCAGGGGCACGCCCTAGGAGGGTGCCCCCAAGCTTGTGGCTCCCTCATCCACTCCCTAGTCAACCTCCGGTGCTCGATGGGTTTCTATTGGTCCATAAAAAATCATCATAAATTTTCAGCCCATTCCGAGAACTTCTATTTCTACACAAAAACAACACCACGGTAGGTCTGCTAAAAACAACATCTGTCCGGGTTAGTTCCATTCAAATCATACCAGAACCATATAAAATTGTTATAGACATGACATGAATACATCATAAATTATATATACGTTGGAGACGTGTCAGCATCCTGGGTTAATTCCTTCTTGTTCTCGAGTAGGTAAATGGTAAAAGAAATAAGTTATGAGTGTGAATACTAGCATAGTGCATAAGTTTGATCAATGACAGGTGATGCAGAGCATCCTACGGACATCACCATGTCAAGAGTCCATTTGGCAAGTGACATGTGCCACATTTACTTTACATACATAAACATGAATCATCTCCTTTACACATGCTCACTTGACCCCTTCAAGGATGGTAAACCACTTGACACTCCACCGTGTGCAAACATAGGTATTGTAGGAGCTTCACAGATGTTGAGGAGGATGTCGGATTCGGAGTTCATGCAAACCCATGAGGTTCGAACTCTGGGGTGTGCACGAAGATCTCTCTCTTCCTAGCTCACTCTCCATCGATTCTCAAGGCCTAGCTCGTCAACCCAAGGAACAAGAGACACGAGGGTTTATACTGGTTCGGGCGACCGTTGTGGTGTAATACCCTACTCCAGTGTGATGTGGTGGATTGCCTCGTGGGCTAAGGATGAACCAGTACAGCGGATGAACAACCTCCTAAGGAGAGGTGTTCTTGCGCTCGATGAGCTGGTGAGATGGCCTTGGTGGAGTGGTTCCGATCCAAGATGAGCCGATCCTGACTACGGTCGTGGCTAGTCCTATTTATAGAGGCCCTGGTCCTCTTCCCAAATGTTAGGCGGGAAGGGATGCCACAACAACAAATTTTGAAGGGAGTCAACTAGTAAAAGTTATCCTGACAAAAGGTGGTCTTTTCCTACCAAAGGTTCTGGTGGTGATGCAGCCGTGGGCTCCACGGTGACCTCCGTCGTGCATCCTGCTGGTCTTGGTCTTGTTACACCGATATGGAAACCTTTGCCTAATGCCTTGGGACACCTCGCCTGTGCCTGCCTCTTTAGCACCGAAGAGGAAACTGGCACTCTATGCTCGCTAGCGCCCGCCTGGCTTCGGTCGTCACGCTCATGTCACGCGAACCTCGCGAGGTGCCCCCCGCCTTGATATCTCCACTCCTCGGGAGCCAGCCTAGCGAGGCTGCCCCTGAGGAGGTCTTGCATCGTCCGCCTCGCTAGGCTTGGCCCCTCGTGAGGGTCTTGAGTGGTCGCCGATGAAGATGGGCCATACCGGGCCGCCGGTAGAGCCACTCCATGGACCGCAGACAGGCAAGTCTGGGTACCCCCATTCCCAGGACGCCGACAGTAGCCCCTGGGCCTAAGGCACGCTCGGACTTGGCTTCGAGGCGAAGCCAAAGGTCAAGTGCGGAGCGCCACGGGCCCCAACCGCCTGCAGCCTTGATTGGCGCATGGCGATTGATAGGACGTGCGCGTCTCCCCTTCCCCATGCCGCCTTGGCAACTGTCCTCGACTGACAAATGGCTGGTGCGTGCCGCAGAGCCTTCATTCCCTTCCTTCGCCTTGCTCTAGATCCCCTTTCTCCTTATCGCCCCAAGAGACCCCTAATCTGCTGGTAATCCTCCCCGAGCTCGCATCTGATGGCGCAGACAAGTCTAAGGCCTCGCGCTCACCCGCCTGGTATGAGCCGGCCTTGAGCACGCCCATTGTTTTAGAGGAAAAGCTTGCCGCCACACGCCGGATGACGGTGGGAGATGACGACGAAGGAAGAGAGGCGGTGCTACAGGCCGGCTCTGCCAGACCTGAGGCTCCGGGTAGCACCTTTCATCCTTTCTTCTTGAATAGCGTGTTTGCGGGGCTGGTCCCTTCCTTTTCCGATTTCTTCTATGCTGTGCTCAGCCACTTCAACCTCCACACTCTCCACCTCTATCCCAAATCCGTTCTCCTCCTTTCGATTCTTGCCTTCTATTGCGAGGAATTCGTGGGGGTGATGCCATCCATGGTGCTGCTGTGCCACTTCTTCTACCTTGGGTCAAGGAAGGCCATTGCTCGGGTTATGCCAATTTCGTCGCAGCCACCGGGACCAACGCAATCTCAAAGGCGGGGGAGAAGGTCGAGGGCTTCAGGAACAAATGGGTCCTCATGGATGCCAAGTGCTCCTACCCCCGACTGTCACTGTCGACATGGATGCCTTCTTCTCATGAGGGTTGGCTCAGCGCGAAGCTCGCCGACCCCCGGACGAAGCAAGTGCTGGAGAAGATGGCCGCCGATTTGAAGCCTGACGACCCGAAGGAGCAGAAGCTGAAGAGGGCCATGATACTCCAGGAGTTTCTGGCACAGCGCCTGGCCCTGCTCCAGGCGCATTTGCGCCCCCTGTGGAAGCTCAAGGATGAGGGGGTAAACCTCCGCCTGCGCCCTGATTCTTTGTCTGACGAGGAGCTAGACGCGGCCCTGCGCCTCCTGGTCGGGGAGGACAAGGGGTTCCCGCCGGACTCACATCTCCCGCTGTACCGCCGCGCTGACGGGGCAGAGATCGCTGCCGCCATGCCCGTCTTCAACGAGTACGGGCTTGTGCCACCGAGGCCCCAGTGGAGTTGTCCTCCGGTAACTCTGACAAAGAGGAGGAGCCGGACTCGGAGGCAACCCGGGAGGGGGCAGGGGAGACTTCCCCTTGGCGCATTACTGATCTCCTCCGCGCTTTGCCTGACGACACCGACACCAACGACCATCCGGTGAGGGTGGCCCTGCACCTTGGTGGGGTCACCAGGAGGTCCAAGCTCACCCACCGAAGAAGCCGCCGGTAGGGGTCCAGACGAAGGGCAGGTCAGCGTTGATCTCCCGAGGCGGTGCTCCTGCCCTGACGCCGGCTGGTGCCGCCGCGGGCCCAACTGCTGCCCCCTTGTCCGCTCCTGAGATCCATGCACCCGCGCCCCAGGCTGCGAAGCCTTCGGGCTTCGCGCTCCAGAAGAGGTCGAGGGACTACGCCGCCGTGGACCAGTAAGTTCTTTGCCCTGATTTCTCCTTGCTCATGCTGCCGCTTCTTGATGCCTTTCCTTGCTCCGCCAGGCCGACGTCGATGGTGAAGAAGAAGAAAGAGGGAGCGCCTACGCCTTCTGGGACCCAGCAGCCCGCCGCGGTCGCACCTCCTCCAGCGCGGAAGGGTGGCGACGACGCCCATGCTTCGCCGGCTCGGTCATCCTCGCGAGGCCCGGTGTACTGGCCTCAGGAGAAGGCGACCTCCACAGCTAAGGAGGCTCTGAAGGCGCCTATCCCCAGCTCGCCCGTCGATGTTCTAAAGGTTTAGGAGCCCCCAGTTTCTTCTTCTGTCGCCGCTAGCGCGCAGGACACGGCGATGACGCTTCCTCCTCCTCCTCCCATCATGCCGCTGGCCCGCGACCCTTCTGCTTCACATGAATCCCTGGAGGAGGCTTTTTCTGCACTGACCCGCCTTCGAGGCGACCTCCAAGGCCCCGACCACCGCCTGGCGTTAGGACGCCTGGAGCTGATTTCGGGGTGGTTGCGCTCCGACGTGTCCATCTGGGCGGCGTGGTGCCAGGCCGTAGGGGCTTCCAAGGAAGGGGAGCGGGCCGTTGGTCTGGGTGCTGCTGCCCGTGACGCAGCGCTGAAGGACGCCGAGGCCACCAATGAACGCTGCAGGTCGTTGGAGGCCGAGCTGGAGACCGTGCGCAAGGAGCGCGCGGCCGAGGCTCGCGATCGCAAGGCAGAGGAGGAGAAGATGAGGGCCTGTGAAGACACGGTCTCCAGTTGTGACACCAAGCTGGAGCAGTCGGCAAGGGAGCAGGCTGCAGAATGCAGCCATCTGGAGCAGCTGGAGAAGAAGGTCGAGGCATAGAAGACTCGGCTGGAAGCCAAGGCGAAGGTTCTGGTTAAGGATCATGCGGCCTTCAAGTCTCTCGAGCAGAGGTCCCGCAAGGCACTACAAGAGCTCTACGAGAAGGGCTTGGAGAAGCCGTTGGTGACTGATGACGAGGGCCCTGCCCAGCTACTCCCTCTCTCATCGCGGCGCTCGAGGGCGTCGACGATGGGATTGCCCCCATGGAGGAGGGGGAAGCCCGCGCGCTTTCCTCCTCAGCTCTGATTCATGTCTTCAGCTACCTCCATCTTCATGACCCCGAAGCCGATCTTGGCGAGCTGCTCGAGCCCATGGAGGAAGGGCACTGCGCAACTACTGCCACAGTCGTGAAGGGCCTGGTGGAGGCCCTGTTGAAGAAGTTCCTCGCCGTCGATCCTGCACCTCCGGCTGACGGTGTCACCGATCCCGCGACCGCGGTTGATGACACTGGCAATGGCAATGCTGCCGACGGGGAGGCCCTCCCTGGCGACAACGCTCGGGGCTGAAGAGGAGGCTTGTTGGTGAGTGGTCGCACTGCTTCCCATTTTATGTTACCGTGAACTTTCTTGTGATGTGCAACGTGCCTCGTGGAGGCCTCAAAACTTCAATTCGGTGTTTGAAGAACAATATGTTTTGTTATATTTTGCTTATGTTCCGCGATTTCCTTCTTGTTTGCTTGATGTTCTACGTCGGCGGAGCCCTACCCCGCGCATACCTCAGTCGCGGTTGGGCCGTCCAGATCACCAGGATGGAGCCAAGGGGTGAGGGGTTACGTGGCCAGTTAGGCTCCTGAGTCGTCATGCTCAGGAGTCCCCCTTGATGCGCAAATGGCCTACCGGGAGGAGATGCGAAAGTAGGCCTTAGCATTCTGCGTCGGCAGGGCCCAGCCACGCGCGTACCTCAGTCACCGTTGGGCCGTCCGGATCACCAGGACAGGACCAAGGAGTGAGGGGCTACGTGGCCAGTTAGGCTCCTGAGTCGTCATGCTTAGGAGTCCCCCTTGACGTGCAAACGGCCTACGGGGAGGAGATGCGAAAGTAGGCCTTAGCATTCTACGTCGGCAGGGCCCAGCCACGCACGTACCTCAGCCACCGTTGGGCTGTCCGTATCACCAGGACGGGACCAAGGAGCGAGGGGCT